>NW_018227569.1:0-905 GCF_001263595.1 Phalaenopsis equestris
GTAAGTGCTCTTCATATGAATTGTATAATTCCAAACCATGTTGATAATCATAAGAAAAGAGAAAATTGTAAGAAATCTAATCCATAGAATTGCATTCAAACTCATAGTTTTGTTCTTTTATGATACAACAAGATGAATATCAATTAAATAAAAAAGGACTACCACCTCAAGAACAAGATCTCTCGAGGCCAAATCATCTTGGAAAAGTCTTGGACTTTATCAAGGGAGCTTAGTTCAGACATTTTGGAGCTCTTAAAGGGCGAGCCTTCCTTTTGGAACATGAAACCAAGATAAGGCACATTTGAGGAGAAATTAGGAGCCATTTGAGATCATTGTTGTTAGGTATGGCTCATATCTAGGGAGTTGGAGTTTCTTGGTGAAGAGGTGTGTCTCCTGGTGAAAAGGAGTGTCTCTTGGAATAAAGGGGGTTGGGAGGAGCGAGGGCGTGATTGTAATTTTATCTAAGGGTTTGTATATGTCTATTTATATGTGAAACCCTATGGGATGTATTTTGAACCTCTCTGAAATATTGAAACCGCCGCTCGCTCCCGAGGACGTAGGCAATTCTTTGCCGAACCTCGTTAAATCTCTGTGTTCTTCTTCTAGTTTGTGTTGATTCCTGTTTTATTCCGCGTTAAATTTCACAACAATTGGTATCAAAGCCTCTCGAGGGGAACAGGAGGAGATCGACGCAGGAAGAAAATTTGAGAAGAAGAGTTCGGCGGCAGTTCGCGCGGGATTTCGCCAGGAGTTTGGCGAAGGAGCGATCTGCGAGTCGCGCGTGCGGGAAGGAGTTCCCGTGGCTATAGAAGTTCGGCGGTTTGCGGCAGAGAACAGTTCCTGCGGCATTCCGAGGCGATTTGCGGCGAGTCCTCGAAAGGTTCGCGAAGGTTTGCGAAAAGAGG
>NW_018227570.1:0-838 GCF_001263595.1 Phalaenopsis equestris
ACTGTCACTAATTTTGAATATTTGATGTACTATTAGAACTAAATGATTAATTAGTAGCAAAACTGAAATGCAAAGTTTAAACAATAACTACAAAAATATGTTTATGTGATGAAGTTATCTAATACGAATACACTATAATGAGTTTTTGGTTAAATAAGATGAGATAAATGGTGTAAATCTGTATTGTACCAAATAGGAGTAATTTTAATTCTCTGACCTGATTTAGTGTTATAGAGAATCATTGGCTAATCTCATGTTTAGTTCTTAAATCCGTGGTTAGGCTGGAAGGATACTAAACCTCACTTTAGAGCTCCCACTTCCCTTCCCCTGAAGGCTAACATTCGCTTTAGTTCTTAAATACTAAAAACAAATTGGGGATTTTAGTTTGTCACCGTAAAATCTCCAATTCTATGCCCAATAATGTATATTTCCCTATTTATTTCCACTCAATCCCATGGATGACATACTCTCCCATGAAAGCAAATGTAAGTCTCCCTATGTTGTAGAAATCATAATCCCTTTTCAGAAATATGTTTCTCAACAAGTTTTAACATTTCAATTGGCCAGATCAAAAAGTAAATGAAGATTGGAGTTCAAATCATCAAAAATTATTAACATTTAAAACCGTAGAAAATAGATCAAATTCTTCACAAAACCATATCTTAAAGTAGGGAGAAGGATAAAGAAGACTACTCAGAATTCATGAGAAGGATATGATAAAACACGAATTTCATATATAAAAAAAAGTTTACAAAACAAAAGAAAGAAAAATACAACTTATCTCTTAATCCTTCCCAAGATCTTTTCTCTCTTTACAATACTCTTGATTCTCTCTTAG
>NW_018227571.1:0-978 GCF_001263595.1 Phalaenopsis equestris
CTTCAATTTTTCAAAAGCCAAATCGTCTACCGTTTAGGAGTACCGCGAAGGTTAATCTCTGACAATGGGAGAGCTTTCATAAGCACAAAGATCAACAATTTTGTCAGAAGACATGGGATAGATTGGAGATACTCTACAATTTACTATCCCCGAGCAAATGGTATGGCAAAAGCTTTCAATAAGACATTGGTACAGATTTTGAAGAAAAATCTGGATGAAAAAAAAAGGGATTGGCATAACAAACTGTTAGAAGCCTTGTGGGCCTACCGGATGACTTTCAGGACTCCCACTCAGTGTACAACTTATATGCTCATGTACGGGACCAAGGCCGTGCTACTGCTATAAATCCAGATACCATCTCTCAGAGTTGCTGGTGCCAAACAACTCACAGACTTGAAGAAATGGAGAGTCTCGAGGGAAAAAGATTGGAAGAACAGCAACATTTGGAGCTCTACCAGGCAAAGATGGTACAAGCCCATGACAAATTGGTCTACCCAAGGACATTCAAAATTGGTGACCTCGTGCTTGTGCTCAAAAGACCTATTCTTGCTCGCCAAAAATAGGTGGAAAATTTGAGCCAACTTGGGAGGGACCATTTGTCATTGAGAAGGTCTATACAGGAGTAGCCTACCAGTTAGTGGACTTCCGGGGTGAAAGACCCATGTTACCGATAAATGGACGATACCTGAAAATCTATTACGTAGCCTGTTGTCGCCTGCCTCCGCTTGCCTGTGCTTGCTTTGAAATTTTGAAACCTTGATTATTTTAGGGTTATCTTTGTGGCCATATGTCTATGACCGGTCTATGACCGGGTCCAAATTTTGATATATAATGAAAATTTTCAGAAAATTTTTATATAATGAAAATTTCAAATATAATGAAAACTTTCAGAAAATTTTTGAACTTCACACGTTCTCTTTTCTACTTCTGGATATAAAAATTTCATTAAATTAAAACAAAACTCAAACATAAAATGAG
>NW_018227572.1:0-201 GCF_001263595.1 Phalaenopsis equestris
TCTCCTACACCAAATGCCATATTTAATTGAGCCAAGTGACATGCCTAAGCTAGTTCAAACACAAAATTTTTTCATATGCACCTTCTTGGACTTATGACCAAATCCAAACCAATTGAGCTTGGTATGGTCAAATGAGCCCTACCATAACTCATCGTAGACTCTAGGCTTGAGTTTAAATCCAGCCATCAACCCATGGTTAAC
>NW_018227573.1:0-1219 GCF_001263595.1 Phalaenopsis equestris
AAAAAAAAACACTCATTTCGCGTGTGACCCGGCTTGGCTCTTCAGCCCCACCGCCGATAAAATTTAAAAAATATTTTTTGTCACTCAACCCGGCTCAAATCTAGCCCAACAAAACACCGATCCAGACAAAAAACACCTTTATGGCATATTTCAGCATTTTCTGACATTACGGTTTCTCTCGAGCGTTTTTCCTCTTCTACGCAAAGCCTAGGATTTTTGGATGATTTTGCCTTCATCGCAAGGTCGGTTTCGCTTCCTCGCAACATTGCGCCAAGACCAAGCACTCGTCGACATTTTTTAAGCTGAGCAGTACGTCGTTCGGACTCGTGATATTCAAAGTTTTGGTTTTTTTTTTCCTCTTGCTAACACGCAACAATGAAAGGTCGCAAGGGAACTGAAGAAGCTAGCGGACTTACAAAGTCTTCGAGTTATTATGCTACATTAATTATTATAGATCACATGATAATTTTTTTCATTTTATGTTGAAATGAAAAAACACTTACATATCACGAAATAACATCGAGACGTGATTTCATTGTTATTTTGTTGCTTTTAAGGTGTTATTTGTGTGCAAGCAACAATAACACATCAGTAACACCGCAATAACACTTGAGTAACACCTCAATAACATTACCAACAACCGCATAGTGGTGTTATTGCAGCTCTAACTTGGTGTCATTGAGGTGTTATTGTGGTGTTATTATTGTATTATTGTGGTGTTATTAATTTGTTATGTTACCGTGGTGTTACTCGTGTTATTACCTTAATAACATTGCAATAACAGAAATAATACATCAATAACACTCATTAACACAATAATAACACCACAATAACATCACAATAACACCTCAATATAGTTGCGTAGTGGTGTTTATTGTGGCTCTAACTTGATGTTATTGAGGTGTTATTGTGGTGTTATTATTATATTATTGTGGTGTTATTGATATGTTATTGATGTATTATTGTGGTGTTGCTTGTGCTATTATCTTAATGACACCGCAATAACACAAATAATACATCAATAATACAATAATAACACCACAGTAACACCTCAATAACAAAAAGAAAACAACAATAACACATCAATATAGTTGCGTGACAACAATAACACATCAATACAGTTGTGTAGTGGTGTTATTGTGGTGCTATTACATTAATAACACCTCAATAACACCCCAATACAGCTGCGTAGTGGTGTTATTGAGGTGATATTGTGTTC
>NW_018227574.1:0-377 GCF_001263595.1 Phalaenopsis equestris
CATATTTATTTCAATTGTCTATTAGTGACACATAAACAATTTGAATTCATTTATTGTGATTAAGTATTAAATTTCTAAAATTTTAGTTCGTAGTTCTAATATTACTCCCTGTGGGATCGATATCTAGGACTCTATTAGAGCCATATATTACTTGAGTGATATGTATACTTGCGTTGATAAGTGTGACTTTACCATTATTGAATATTTTATATATACATCTTTATCGAATCTATAACCGTTATTAAGTTTTTGGTGCCATTGCTGAGGAATTAAATTTTCTAGCAGCAGTATTAAATACTTGTATTTTTAAACATATATAAAGTTGCTGTCAGGTTCTTGGCACCTTTGCCGGGGAGTAAACAAGAATCATAATTAGA
>NW_018227575.1:0-408 GCF_001263595.1 Phalaenopsis equestris
TAAATATTTTCCACCATAAAAAATTGCGAAACTTAAAAATGATATTACATCTATTAATCAGTTTGAAGGGAAATCTATTTATGAAACATGTGAACGATTTAAAGAACTCTTAAGAAAGTGCCCACACAATGCTATACCACATTGATTAATCAATCAACTTTCTATAATGGATTAGCTTGATCTCTTAGATCTATTATCGATGCCGCTGTTGGTGGTTCGTTGATGTCAAAACTATTTCAGGATTCTTATGCTTTAATTGAAGAAATGACTACCAATAATTTTCAATGGCCTTCTGAGGGGGTAAATCCAAAGAAAGTAGGCAATATTCATGAATCTGATGCATTTGCTATGTTAGCAAATCAACTTGCTACAGTTCCAAGGAAGTTAGACCAATTTGGAATGAATTTT
>NW_018227576.1:0-465 GCF_001263595.1 Phalaenopsis equestris
GAGCTTACATGGTGGGCAGCTCGGCCATCTTCAATTTCAGGAGGATCTACATCAATACATCCTTTCTTTAACTTTAAAACAACAAAGTTATAGGAATTCGAGGTTGTTTGCCTAGTGTAAAATAAATCCTTAAACATATTCTTAGGCATTTGTACAACCATATTGTACAATATAAGCCCTAAACTCGTCTTAGGATTCCGAGGTCGTCATTCGTCATGACCTAAATCCTCTCATCTTCAAGGTTATTTGTGCTGATTGTTTCACACAAATATAAATCCTAACAAAAAAAATTGCAGGATGAAACATCTAAATGATTTCTCCTGAATTGAAGCCAAATAATAGGATAGCTTAGGAAATCACCGAAGTTCTCCTTGGGATCAGTGATATCCTCTAGTGTTTCCTCCTTTGGACTCCAAAACAAAATATTCCAAATTTGAACCAATCCCATCTTCACACTTCTTAGTC
>NW_018227576.1:620-1474 GCF_001263595.1 Phalaenopsis equestris
CTTATATTAAATAGGGGAATTTGTCGGCCAATATATTGGTTTTGCAGACCAAACGGATGTCATAACTTTCTTTAGTTTATTTGATCGAGCTTCACCCTCAATTCTTGTGTTCATCCTTCGGGATAGATATAGGGTTTGAGGTAAAGCGCTCTTTCATTTAAACTATGAAAATTATGGGGTCAGTTTGACTTCATCTTTTTCAAAATTTTTTTTAAAAAAAAAAAAAACGTCCTTCCGAAGCAGACAACGGGATTTCAATTCCGATGACCTACAGCTTCTTACGGGCAAACCCTACCCCAAAAATAGTGCCGACAGCTTCTGGCGACTCCGCTGGGGATGGCTTCTCTCCATTAAAATCAAGAAAATATTATCTTTATATATCGGTTATGTGTCCATATCCCTCTTGGACCATATTACCCTTCTTCTGTTGGTATACTTTACCCATTGCTGGCTTGGGAAAGTACAGTCAATTCTTTTGACCTGCAGAATCATTTGTTCAATCAGCCTTGGATAGAATGATTCAGAAGGTCATTAAGGACATTCTGATCCTTATATGATGTTGGATCCCCGATAAGTGTGTAGATGGACTAGTTCCACCTGGGCATTGTGTAAAGTGGGTCCCGCACTTGGTCCTAAAATATTTAATCTTGCAAATTAAACTAATACTATACAAATTTTGAAAATTTGTCTTTAGACCTCCCTTTTTTAGTTTTAATGTTTGCACTAAAACTACAATACTTTGGCCATATAACTAATCCCAGCGCTTTCTTTTGCAAAGTGCGTTTTCTTTTGCAAAGTTGCTGCAATGGCCCACCTCAAGCTAACACTCACCTGCAACCTGCCAACAAGCCGCG
>NW_018227577.1:0-864 GCF_001263595.1 Phalaenopsis equestris
CGTCGGCGGCCTTCTGGAGATTTTTTTCTGTAGCCATGGGAAAAGCTCGTCGTCAGCGACGTTCGATGGTTCCGTCGGCGCCCTAGTGTAATTCTCCACATTTTGATTCTTTTTTGCTCCAAATTTGTTCCTTTTTACATCTTTTTTCTCCATTGACCTTAATTCATTATTCCTGCAACAAAATATCAAAAATATCTTTCTTTAAAGTGCAATATCATTAAAAACAGTATAAAAGAGGTACGAAAATCTCAACATATTTTACTTTGGTTAGGGAGGTGCAAGGGTCTTCAGCCTCTCGAGAAAGGCATCCACTGACGCTTCTCCCTGCTGGCATCATCATGGTTTTCTCTCTTTTGCGGACATCGAGCCATCCTTCCTACGAAGGTACATTTGTCGTTTGCATTCCCATATGCTTTGATTATTTATTTTGGGTACTTGTATACCTCTCTTGCCCTCATTAGCTCCTGGTAGTTCATATGTCTCATTGCGAGGTACATAAGTGCATAGACCGGACGCCGATAGCTTGGAGCAAATAAAGAGATCGTGTCTGCATCCGTCACAGTGGTGAGATTTTCCAACTCCTAGCTAGCCTTATGATTAGTGATGTCTAGTTGTGTGGGTTTGATCACCCACATGGGGTGCGTGCACTGGCGTGGGTCGGCATGACGATGTGCCTATGTGATGGATCGTTGATTTCCTAGAGGGAGCCGTAGGGTATGAACCCCATGCGTTGTCCACTCCTATTCGAAATCAAGTGTTTCTCCTTTTTTGTGAGCCTTATGCCTTGATCCTCGTGTGTTGGAATTCTAATTTCCTACGGCATTGACGATCCTAATCTCTCTTAGAGGGATTAGTTGAGTTCAA
>NW_018227578.1:0-3609 GCF_001263595.1 Phalaenopsis equestris
GATGGTAGTTGGATTCCCAACCCGGCTTAGGGGTGAGGGTTCTTCGGAATCACTATGGCCAATGTTTGTTTTTCTTCACCTCTCCGATATTGGCCTCATCTCCTTTGGAGGCTGAAAGTTGGGGTGGTTTTCTATTGGCTTTACATGTTGTAATTCGCCTCAAAATTTACAATATTATTTTTGAGATAGATTCTCAAATCCTTATCGATGTGTTCTCAAGGGCTTCTACGCCTCGGTGGGATTTGATTTATATTATGAATAGAATTTGGGATACTATACATAGATACAACTTGAATATACAAATATCCTACATTTATAGAGAAGGCAACTCTCCTGCGAACTGGTTAGCAGGTACGGACAGAAACGCTAATGAGGTTATAAGTGATATCTCTCCCCTTCCACAGCTTCATCCTCTTCTTAATAGGGACCAACTTGAAACTCCATATATCACATTATAGTTGGGTTAACCTTTCAGCTTCTCTGCATTTTTGTCTTGCGTTATTTTCCTCAAGGGTGATTTGTTTCTTCGGTTTTGAAGTTATGGCTTGCATGGCGTGGGATTTTCTCCTTTTAGTCATCAATTATGGAGTTGTTGAAGATTGGATTTCGGTTGGGGCTTCCTGCCATATGATTTCTGGTTATTTATTTCTTTTAATCAGGTTATAGGTGTTGGGGCGTGGGGGTCTTGCTGAGTCATGTGGTTGGATTCTTTTTATTGGTTTTGGGGGATTTACTGCAAGACATTTGAAATTTAAAAATTTAAAATTTGAAATGGTCCTAGCTCATGTTCAGCCAGTTTTGAGGTCAAATTGAACCCGGGTCAAGCCCGAACTCGTGCCATGCTATTTAAAAAAATACATCAATTTTTGTGTCATTTGTGTGCGTGCGTAACCCTAACAATACGGGTGTCATTCCTAGCTTAAGTTGACGTTCCGGACGCGTCGGCGCGGTCCGTTTCGTCATCCGGGGTCGTCCGGACGAGTTCGCCGATGGGCGAGTCGATTCAAGTCAAAGTCGTGTGTGGTGCAGTGAGTGCGTTCCTTGAATCACAAAGGCATGAGTTTCATTATCTTGAAGGAACTCTCTAGATTTTTGACATGCCTAAAAATTACATTTTCTTATCTATGTATTTCATGCTTATTTTTAATGATATTGAGCTTTAAAGAAAGTTATTTTGTGTGTTTTTAATTTTAGGTGCAAGAAATAGGTTTTAAGAGACAAAGGAGCAAAAGTGGTACGAAATAGTTCAATTGAAGCTAAAGAAAAAGAAGGTGACTTGACACCTAGGCACCAAAATATAACACCTAGGCACCAGGATGTTCTAGAAGGCCGGTGCCTAGGCCCGATAGTTGGGCGCCTAGGTGCCACAAATAGTTCGCCCAATATTTATTGATATTGGAAAAATTTTGAAAAGGTTCCTTAAGCGACTCTTGGTTATTTTCAGAGCTCTATATATATAAGACATTTCTACACATTTCGATAAGGAGAAAAGAGAAATGCATTATTTTTATTAGTAGTTTAGACCACTATATGGGTGGGAGGCCACTATAGTGAAAGTGTGGAGATTGTAGAGTATTTTTTGAGCCTTGTGGTGTCAGGTTCAGTCACAAAATTTAATAGAATCGCTTCGGGAGCAGTTTGAGATAAGTATTTTTACTTTTAATTAATATTTGTATGGTAAACTTGATTTATATATATATATATATATATAATTTTTTGTTTTTTTTTTTGGAAAGAGCAACGATGGCTCTCTATGCGTTAATTAAAAGAAAATGTACAAAAATTGGAGGGGGGAGGATCCCCGTCTATTAAAGCAAAAAAATACATTTGCAACACACCCCTAGAGATTCATTTTCACGCAGTATAATGCACGCTAAAAGAAATCTCCAAATATACAGGTATACCCAAAACGAAAGAACAAAAACTCAAAAATAATTAAACATGTGCTCCTGTATTACTAAACATGTAAAGAGAAAAAAGATTGGCAAAAAATGTCTTCAGTCGAGTAATAATTCTCCAAAAGCACTCGCACGCAAACAAAAGACCTTTGAGACTCTGGAGCGTAGACCAAAGAGATCCAAAAACAGTAGCAGCCAGCGGAAGCCGTGAGAACAGAAACAGAGCAGAAAGCAGAAACCAAAAGCAGGGAGACACAACCAGGCTTGCTGCAAAACCAAAGAAATCTGCCAAGCAAACTAGGAGACCCACGAGAGGAATACAAAAAACAATCCCTCAATGGTAAAGCCAAGAAGCACAAGAATCTAAAAACGAACATTGGCAGACTCAAATTATCCCCATTTAGGAGACCTCTGAGAGGAGCAGAAGGATAAATGCCAATGTAACAGGCCTCCACTACGTGTTTAGCTAACCAATCAGCAGGGGAGTTGCCCTCTCTATGAATGAATTTCCAATTTACATCTAATTGCCTTTTAGCCATTAAGGCTAAAATACGTTTAAAAGTGAAAATCACATCCCAAATCACATCCAAGTGGGGAGGTTAGATACCCAAAAGAATATCATAGAGCATTTTAGAATCAGTTTCCAGCTCAATTTTATGAAAATTGAAAACACTAGCCACCATTCAGCATTCCGTGGGTTAAGAATTGTCAGCGGCAACGGGAGAGATGAAATAACAAAGACACCTACCCTCATAATTTCTAAACATGCCCCCAACCGCAACATAGACAGGATTATAACAGCCATCCACATTAACTTTAACATAACACAATGAAGGGGGAGCCCACCTAATCAGCCGGGGGGGTCTTAAAGTATAAACATCAATAGGACCAGCCCTTAGGACCTTAGTGTAATAAGCTATCACATAAGAGACAGTCATAGAAGCAGTGGGGGGAGAAGAGTTGTATTTAAAGCTGTTTCTCAAGGACCAAATAAACCAAAGGACCAATAAAGGAAGGGCAAACCCCCACCCTTATCATCAAAATCCTTCCATTGCCACAAATAGTTGCTTAAAATGCCCCTATGCAACCATGAAATACCAAAATGTATGCCCAGTATATTCCACACATTTAAAGAAAAAGCACATTCAAAAAATATGTGTCTTGTATCTTCATCTGCAACCTTACACATAGGACATCTCGAGGCCATTTTAAGGCCTTTCAACTTAAGAATGTCATCAATAGGTAGTAAATAAGAGAAAATTCGCCAAAAGAAAAAGGATATAGAGGGAGGTAAGAATTTGTGTCAAATCCATTTTCCCCAAAACCAATCCCGGTGTGAATGTAAAGTGTCATATATAAGTTTGCAAACCGATTGAGAATTGTTCCTTTTCCACACGGGGAGGTCCTTGCGTGAAGGGGTGATACAAATAGTAATTATATGCTTTGCATTTTGCTCCGCCACAATAGAACATAATTTGGAAAAATCTCAGTCATCTTGAGAAAAGAAATCAGAAACCAATAAAGAGTTAATTTGTAGAGGGTGAAAGTATTTAGGGAGATGAGACAACCCCCAATTATCATTCCCAAAAGAGATATTACGGTCTCCTATATTCCAAAACATGAAATCCTTAGTAGTGGTTCTAGCATTTACAACTGTTTTCCAAATATGAGAATCTCCAACCTTCCACATAACCTGGGAAGGATGAGTTTG
>NW_018227579.1:0-2776 GCF_001263595.1 Phalaenopsis equestris
ACATGCTGGATTCTACAGGCGATATATTAAAGACTATCTCATAGCTCGTACGGGCGCAGCACCTCCAATTTTGAATCTGGTTAGAATCCGTATGGCACCTTACTGTTATTCATTCTTCGTATTGTAACTGAGACTCTACAATACGATAGTCCAAGATTGTAGTGTTTTGTTGGGTATGCTACATTTTCTTTTAGAATCAGAACCAAACCGACTGGTAGTGGAATAGCAATTGAACCTATAAACTCTCCAGGTCAACAATATCTATCTCTTTTCTGAATAGGATGTTGATCTTGCTCATGAACAAAACTGTATAAAACGGTCTGACAAAATCATGGTGATTGATTTGAGGAGGTATGCAGTCCCTTCTTCATAGATGTTAATGATGCAGCTGTTCAGGATGCAATCTTATGGTGGTATGCTCCATCTTACCACTCTTTTGATCATCCTCTTTATCGCGGATGGCAGGGGATCCACCTCATTGTATCTTAAGATCCATAGGGGGTTTCCTTGCCTGTCCTTACCAAACTAATGCAACATCCACACTATATAGTAATTCTACCTTTTCTGTGCATCCAATTCTACTGCTCAGCATATGTCTTCTACTTAAGTAATCCAGTTCGATCTTTGTCTCTGAGATCAAAAACACAGTCCATAATCTTTCTTTCGTCACTTTCTGATAATATTCCAATGTGCAGTTCCAATCCTTCCAAGATATTAACGAATTTTCCTTGAATTTCCTCATAATATTTAAACTCTAGCTTCTAGACCCTACTTACCCTTTCTAACTCTGTTGTAAGAATCCTCTGCGAACGTCGGGGTCACTCTTTAGCCTCATCCTCTAGAGGAATCCATGACGGTGGCAGCTCTATAAACTATGGTTAGTATGGCTTGACCTCTGGGTGGCCTGCATTTCTGAACTTCATGCTGGCAACTCTATATTCTTCAAGCATCCCATACCACTCCAAGGGGAGGATGTTACACTCTAGGCATTCTATGAAGGCTCTCGTTGATGGCGTTCTCCTTGGTATTTTTGCATTACACATGGGGCACCCCGCACAAAGCTCATCAGGGATCCCTGAAGATGCAGGCACTGAAAATGTCTTTTGCTCATCTTCTACAATCGGCGGACTAGTGGAAGTCTCTTTTAAGTTTGGATCATAAATTTATTATTCATGAATTGAAGCAAGCAAAGCGACTTCTTCCTTGGCACATCTTCTTTCCATTTGTTCTAAGGCTCTTTGCTTGCGACAGTTGGTGTTCCTGCTTTGCGTTTTCCAGAAAGGTGCAACCAAAACCCTTTCTACATTGACACCTACCAAGTCTCTTGTCGGCATGGTGAACATTGACTACAATTGGCTAGTTCCCTCCATTGGGTACCGTATTCCCTCAACTTTCTACCTCTTCAGTGACGAGTCCTCCCCAAAATTGATTCTCAATAGTGATTGTAGCTCTTCTGTCTCTAAGCGGCTGACAACGTCCATCAGGGGGCCTGTTAACCTCACTTTTGGTTGAGGTCTAGTCTTCCTATTTAGTAGACTAGGGTCTAGCCATAGGATTTCCTTATTGACTATTCCTAGAGATGTAGAAAAGAAATCCTCACCATTAGAAATTCTAAAATCTTCTAAGCTCTACTTGAAGTTCCATATACTGGTCCTAACCTCTAGCACTTAGTAGGTGGGGTAACTATAGCGGAGCTCAAAGGGAGTCCCAATAGGACTACTTGACCTTAGGGTTGATTCTGGATGTTGGCCTGGAGCTAGTTCACTCACTTGCACCCACTTGCACTCACTGTCACTCACTTTCATGCTTATTCACTCTCAACCCTAAACTCAAACTTGTTGACTTTGATCCCTTGATCCTTTGGAAAACTCATGTAGATTGTCCCTTAGACCCACTAGCCCTATGCTAGGGTTTAGATAAGACCAGTACATAGAGGACCGAAATGGAGATTCCATTGGTCCATAGCTAAAATAGAGTGGTTGGAACCTCAATTTCTCCAAAAGACCCAACTCAATCTTTTGCCCCAAAACCAATTTGGACTCTTCAATTGAACTAAATTTGATTCCAATTTCCTAATTTTAATTCTAAACTCAAATTTAGCATCATCAAACTCATATTAAACCAAGTCCAAGCCCAATTAACCTATACTTTGAGCCCAATTTCAATCTAAATCCAAAACCTCCAATTTTGCCCCAATTTAGCCATGTCTCTAAATGTTACCAAATTTAAAGCCCAAAATCCATCAAATTGACCCTTCAAATCAATCCAAAATCACTCCAAATCTTTTCTAAACCTCTTATCACATCCATCTACACCATCTTGATAAGTTAATTGAGCTTGAACTAAAATTTTGATGAAAATTGAATTTGACGTGTTTATGACTCGATCGTCGACGAGGTTGCCCGGACGACCTTAGATGACGACATGGACCGTGTTGGCACATTCAGAGGGTTGAAATTACCTTGAAAGGACACCCAGTTTGATGTGGTTTCGTGCATGCACGAATTGGAGAGTTTTAAATATTAAAAATTATAAAATATGAAAAAATATCCTTTTTCACTTAAGTCCCTAAATCCTAAATTCCTAAATCCCTAAATCTCTCTCTCACGCCTGCTCTCCCACACCCATTTGTGGCTGACCCAGTCGAGCCTCCCTTTCGTTCGTGAACCCTCGCCCGAAGCTCCCTCTCAGTCACATTCCCTCGAGCTGCACGCCTGCGCCCATCTCCTGTTGCATTCCTTATCGCCTGCTCCTTTTACAAAATCATGGTGATTGA
>NW_018227579.1:4490-6033 GCF_001263595.1 Phalaenopsis equestris
TTACATCCAAGATTCAGGGAGGTCAAAGTCCTTGAAAATTGGGGGTAAACAACTAGGGAAATAAAATTATCGGGTGTAGAATTGGAGATTTTAGAGTGACAGACTAAAATCCTCAATTCAGTCCTATCGTTTGAGTGCTGAAGTGTAGATGTTAGCCCTCAGGCTATGGGAACGTGGGAACTCTGAAGTGAGAGCCGGTATCCTCCCAGCCTAGTGGCAGATTCAGTAAATAAGCACAGGATTAGTCAATGTTCTTTATGTCTAGACCAAAGGGTAAAGAATATGTATGCTTTTATTTGGCACAATCCAATTTAAACTAATTCACTTTATCCAAGGAGAAGGATGCTTTTTTATATATTGAACTTCGCAATAGAAATTTTATTAGTAGAATTAGTTATTTAAGAGTTATTAAAATTACATATTTATTTCAATTGCCTATTAGTGACAGATAAGGAATTTGGAAATTTGGACTATATTGTTTTAATTAAGTATTGATTTTCTAAAATCTTAGTTTGTAGCCTCTAATATTACTCCCTATGGGATCGATATCCAGGACTCCATTAGAGCCCTGTATTACTTGAGCGATATGTATACTTGCGTTGATAAGTGTGACTTTACAAATATTAAATATTTTATATACATCTTTATCGAATCTATAACCGCTGTAAAGTTTTTGGCATCGTTGCAGGGGAATTAAATCTTCTAGCAGCAGTATCAAAGTGTTGTATTTTTAAGCATATATAAAGTCGTTGTCATATGGTATGCACTTTCTTTGTGTTTACATATCTAACACCTAACTAAACTTTCATATGAATATTTTGGTTTTATACTCTCATGCATAAGGACTAGACAATATTGGTCAAATTTGTTTAAATATTAAAGGGGTTTTGCATAAACCCTTGAATTTTTAGGTGTTTAATATGTAAATACATAATGATTGTGCTGTTTATATATTGATAATTTTGAGAAGTTCTCTCGGGCATGGATGGTTGATGGGTTTGGTAGTAATTGATGTATTCTTGTTGTTTCCCTATGGTGAAATCATATATTTTGCAATCTTTCTTGATGAATGGATTCCTGTTCTTCTATTGCGTTGTTAACTGTTAAAGAAATTTGCATACATACCACGCAATCTTTTCAAATTCACGTACCTAACACAAACTTTTATCTCCATATGCAATACCACTAGATTCTTATATACTTACTTGTCCAAAACCCAATATTTAATTTTTATACACATTCCACTCTATTGTATATATGAAAGGACGTTATCTTCTTTGCAAAAATAAAAGGTTTGAGGCTATATATGTGTGTAAGAGATTTGCCTTGCATAGATGTAAAAGTTGAAGTGTAGGTGTGAATATAACGTGACAACTACATGCATACCACACAATGCTTATTTTTTTACACTTATAGCACCAAAGCTTGAGATTCACACACATTCCACTCTACCCTAAGCAAAGGGTGGTTATCTCTTTTGCAATATGAAAGACTTTGGGGGGGGGGGGGGGGGGGGGGCTGGGTGCGTTCTCTTGGCACACAC
>NW_018227579.1:6189-7184 GCF_001263595.1 Phalaenopsis equestris
ACCCTATGCTGAGCTTGGTTTTGGGCTTATAGTGGCTCGGTTTTGGCCCCATGATGAGCTCGGATTTGCTTGGTGGTGCCTCAGTTTTTTGGCAACTTGTTGGGTTCGGTTTGGCCCCCCTGTGGCTGACCCTCTGTTTGAAACATATGCATGTGATTTTAGTTAATTTTGGAGCTTTTGAATATTTTCTTTGGGACCATATTTTGCTGTTTCTTTGTTGCCTTCTCTATTTGAAATGCACGAGCAACTGAAATTTGCTTTATAAGACTTCTTGTAGTTAGTTTGAGTCTTGGTTTTGCTCCTTAGGCTGTTTTCTCTATTTTAATACATGTTGGAGCCTGTTTTAATGTCTTAAGAGGTTGATTTCTTGGAGATTTTTGAAGTTGCTGGGGTTGGTGGTTTCTTGTTGACTACCCCTAGCCGTGAGCTATCTATTGTGACTCTCTTTGAGTTGCGGGCTGGTGGCTTTCTCCTTGCTATCCCTAGCCGTGAGCCTCCCAGTGGTGGTTCCTTTTGTGTTGTTGGTTGGTGGCTTTTCCTATGTTGCTACCCCTGGCTGCAAGCTTCTTTATTGTGCACCTATAAGGTGGTTCCTTGTTGTCCTGGTCGTGAGCTTCTATATATGATTTTCTAGATGATGTTGGGTTCATATTGGCACTGGAAACTTTTAATTTGAGGTGAAATTAAATGTTTTGTTGTTTGTAAATTGAAATAAATTTAATTTTTGCTGTTTGGAAGAGTTTGAATGCCCCTTTCGAGGAATAGTTTGCCAAATTGTTTGTAATAAAGGGAAAAAAAAAGAAAGAAAAGAGGAAAGATATTTTGATATTTAGCAATATTCAGGATCAATTTGGAAGTTTCTAATTTTTGCCTTTTCGTTATGTTTCATGGTTAGCCAGGGGGAGTGTGCCCCACCTCTTTACCTATTCGAGAGAGTCCCGCCAGTCATATGTTTTAGACTAACCCTCCCGTGGGTATTAATTAAAGTGAAGATT
>NW_018227579.1:8602-10878 GCF_001263595.1 Phalaenopsis equestris
AAAATTGAATATGAGATGATGTATGATTGGGTCAACCACTAGGTAAATTCCATGACCCTAACTTTGATTCTCCCTCAAAAGGTCAAATGTTTAGTTAAGGAAGTCCGTAGCGCTAGTTCAAAGCCGATCAAGTTTTACCGTGCTTTTACTTCTACTAATCTTGAAAATAAGTTAAATTTGGATGAGAATCCTATTGAATTAATGGAATTACCTTTTGATTAATTTTCTCCTGGTGTACAAAAGTTAATTCAACAAGAATATTTTCCAAAACAAATGTCGAAAGATAAATTACTACTGTTTGAAAATTATGGAATGTTAAAAGTCAAACTCCCAATTCGAAAGAAGGTCTCAGATTTGGCACTGTAGGACCAGTCGATCACTCGAGTTTTTGCATGATTGTTACTGGTGAATCAGAAGAGGACTGCCTTGGTTTAGAGGATGACTCTTAAGATGAGTTAATAGATGATGCTCTACCAGAATTTGAGGAAGAAATTAAATCAACTATTGATGAACTGAAGGAAATTAACCTCGGGACTGAGGAGCAGCCTCGACCCACATTTATAAGTTCTCTTCTTAGTAAAGAAGAAAAAGAATTTTTTGAGTTGATTAAGTTACTGTCAGAATTCAAAGAATGCTTTGCATGGAGTTATGATGAAATGTTAGGGCTGTCAACAGAGGTTGCAGTTCATAAACTCATGATAGATAAACATATAACCTCAGTGAAACAAGCTTTAGGAAGGATGCACCTTGAGATAGAGTAGCAAGTCATTATCGAGGTGAAAAAGTAATAGACACTTACTTTGTAAGAGAAGAGCAATACCCCATATCATTAGCCAATATTATGCCAGTTAAGAATAAAAATGGACAAATCTATGTATTTGTCAACTTCAGGGATTTGAACAAAGCATGCCCAAAAGATGAATTTTTATTGCCTGTACCATAAATGATGGTGGACATCACTTCGACACATGAGATCTTCTTCTGCATGGATGGATTGTCGGGATACAATCCAATCAATATGGCTCCAGAGGATGCAGCACTTGCAACATTCAAAATGTCGATCAGAATATTTTGCTACATAGTAATGCCATTTGGGTTGAAGAATGCCGGAGCAACATATCAGCGAGCAATGACAAAGATTTTTGACGACCTCATTCACAATCAAGTAGAATGTTATGCGGATGATTTAGTCAACAAAAGCAGACAAAAAGTAGACTATTTGTACAATTTAAAGATCATGTTTGAATGATTACGACAATTTAAGCTTAAGTGGGCCTTTGGCATTACCTCCAGGAAGTTTCTAGGATTCGTTGTTCGTCATCGAAAAAATCAAAATCAACCCGGATAAGATTAAAGCTATCTTGGAAATGGCTCCCCCCAAAACCTTGAAACAACTACTTTCCTTCCAAGGAAAGTTGGCATAGCTGAGATGTTTTTTTTATAATCTCTCAGGTAGGTGTCAGCTCTTCTCGGCATTAATTAATAAGGACTCCAAATTCGTTTGGGAAGAGAAATGTCGTGGACCTTCCGGAACATTAAGCAATATTTAATGACACCTCCTTTTTTGGCAGCCCTTATCCCAAAAAAATAGTTGATACTTTATACTGCGGCTTTAGATGACTCTCTTTGAGCCCTGTTAGCTCAAGTCAATCACAAGGGTAAGGAAAATGTGATATACTACTTGAGTCGACATCTAATACCGAGGGAGCTTAAGTATCCTCCTATTGAGAAGCATTGTCAAGCTTTGATTTTTTCCACGTAGAAGCTTGAACACTACATGCTTTCTCATAAAATACCCTAATTTCAAAAGTTAATCCATTGCAATATTTGATGACCCGAACAACACTTTCTAGATGTCTTGCAACGTGATCAATGATTTTATTACAATTCGATATAACTTTTGTTCCCCTCTGTGCTATCAAGGGACAGATTTTGGCAAATTTTCTCACAGCACACCCACTTCAAGCTGGGTCCCCACTCAATGATGAATTGCAAGATGAACAGATATTACAAATGAGATTCACCAATGCGCAACGCTGGGAGATGTACTTTGATGGAGCTTCATCAGCCAGAAAAGACAAAGGATCAGGAATAGTTATGTCGGGAAAAGTAGGGATTGGTTTGATTTTCATCACGCCAGATATAAGTATGCTGAGATTCTCATACCACTTGATGGAGCCATGCACTAACAATGAATTAGAATATGAAGCCTTAATCACTTGTTTCGAGTTGGCGATCTCAATGGAGACTCTCAACTTGTCATCTAACAAGTCACC
>NW_018227580.1:0-5203 GCF_001263595.1 Phalaenopsis equestris
TCGCTCTCCCTCCTTAATCTCTTACTTTCTCTCTCGTCGCTCTATCTCCTTCTCACTCTCACTCTTTTGTACTTTCTCTCTAGATCTCTCTCACTCCCCAACTCTCTTCTTCTTTATACCACTTTTTCCATCGAACTTGCTTACTCCCTCTTTTTGCCTCTCTCAGAATCTCCCTTATGTTGCTCAACTTCTTTCTCCCTCCCTCTCTCCCTCTATTCTTTATCTAAGTTTGCTTCTTCCTCACCCTTCATTATTCCAGCTTGTCTCATTTCCTTCACTATGTTTAGTTCCCTTTCTAGATCTCTACCTCTCTCTCTTAACATCTTGCTATTCTCTCTCCCTCTTCTGCTTTCTTTAGCTCTCCTTTCTTTTACACTATGTTTCTTGCTCTCTCTCTCTCTCTCTTTCTCAGTGTCTCTACCTCTCTTTCTCTTTCTCTCTCGCACTCTCTTTATCCCTATCACATTCTATCTCTCATAATTTGGGAGAGAGCTGGAGAGTTTGAGACCGACAAAAGGATTAAATGATAGGAAGGGTGGGAGATAAAGAATGAGAGACAATGAGGAATAAGATTAAGAGATAGAGGGAAGAAGGCTGAGAGTGAGAAATAAAGAGAGAGGGAGTGAGAAAGAGTAAGATAAGGAGAGTAAGGGAAGAGAGACACAAAGAGAGGCAAGGAGGGAGAGATGCTAGAAGGAGGGAGGGAGGGATAAGAGAGAGTGAATATGAGGGATGGAGCGAGGGAGAGAAAGTATTTGATAGGTAGAGAAAGAGAGAGAGCATAAGAGAGAAAACAGATAGATTGAGAGAGGGAGGGAGGGAAGGACAATGGAAGAGAAAGATATATAGAGAAGATTTAGCAAGAAGAGAGAGAGAAGAGATACAAATAGGAGTTAAGAGAGAAGAGAGCCAATCGAGTGAGTTAAGGATAGAGGCAGAGAGGGTGGATAGATAAAGAGAGCTGAGAGTAGGAGAACAAAGAGGAGAGAGGAAGATAGGAAGTGTGAGAGACCAGAGAGAGGGAGGAGAGATAGAAGAGAAGGAGAAAGAGCAAGATAGAAGGAAGAGAGTGAGGGAGTGAAGAAGTGATGGAAGGCTTGAGTGAGGGAAAGGAACAGGGAGGGAGAGAAAAAGTGCGAGAAATAGAAAGTGAAGAATAGAGAGTGAGAAAGACAGAGAGAGTGGTAGAAGAAAGAGTGAGATTGAGAGAGAAGAGAGAGAGCAAGAAAAGAAAGAAGTGAGAGAAATAGAGAAAGGGAATGGGAACAAAGATGTTAGGAGAGAAACAAAGAGGTGGAGAATATGATAAGAGATAGTTAGTAAGAGAGAGAATGTGAGAGAGAGAGAAAAGGAGTGATAGCATGAAATATAGGAAACAGATAATGAAATTAGAGATGAGCGAGGGACTGAAGATAGTGAGATAGAGAGAGAAAGTGGGAGGGAGGTAGTAGGAGAGAGAGTGGATGGGAGAGATAAAAGCGAGAGAAATGGGATGAGAGATAGATAGAGAGAGATAGATATAGAAAAATGAGGGATAGAGTAAGATCAATGTAGAGGTATGAATTGGGAGGTAGGGAGGGAGAGAGGGAGGGATGAAAAGTGGTAGAGAGAACAAAAGAAAGAGGGAGAGTGGGAGAGTGAGTGCGGATTGAGTGAGAGTGAGGGAGCAAGAGTTCAAGATAGGGGCATTGCAGGGGGAAAAAGAGAATAGAGATAGAAAGAGTCATAGAGATTGGAACAGAGGAAGATAGAGCAAGAAAAATAGAACAGTGAGATAAGAAGAGAATGGGAAGATAGAAGGAAAGAGATAAAAAGTTATTGAGTCGAGGTGGAGATGGGTAGAGAAAGGTAAGAAATAAGAGAGCGAGAGGCAGTGAACAGAAGAGAATAGGAAGAGAGGGAGGTAGGATGGAAGGGACAAATAGAAAAGAAAAGCATGAGGATGATAAAGCTAGGGAGAGATAAAGAGAAAGAAAGACATGAAGTTAAATAAAGTAGATATATGGAGTGAGAGGGAAAAACGTGAAGGGAGGGAGGAAGAGAGAGCGTGGGTGAGAGAAGACAAAGATGAGAGAAAGAAGAGTGAGATAGAAATGAAGCGAGGATTGGATAAAGAGAGTGAGATAGAGTAGATGAGAGAGATAAAGAATAAAGAAAAGAGGAAGCAGAGGAAGCAAGAGAATAAGGAGAGTGAGATAATAGAGATAGTAAACTTGAATGAGAAAGAGACAAAGAGAGAGAAATGAAAGAGAAGAGGCGTAGAGGTCGAGAGAGAGGGGTAGAGGGAGTGAGGGAGAGAGATTATAGAAATAGATTGAGAGGGAGAGTGAGAGTTATTTAGCACTAGAGAGAGAAAAAAATAGAGAGAAAGTTTTATAATAAGAGAGAGACCGTGAGGGAGGCAAGGTCAGAGAGGAAAAGAAAGAGGGAGAGAGAGAGGAGAGATAGTAAGAGAGAGGAGGAGGGAGAGTGATAGAGAGATCGGGATAGCAGGAAGAAAGCGAGAATTAGTGTACGTGAGAGGGAGAAAGATAAAGCGAGAGAGAGTGAGGGCGAAAAGCAATAGATATGGTAAGAAATATTGCAAAAGAAATAAAGGGCAAGAAAGGAAATAGATAAAAAAGAGAGTAGGAGAGA
The DNA here is from genome assembly GCF_001263595.1 of Phalaenopsis equestris. Classification (NCBI taxonomy): domain Eukaryota; kingdom Viridiplantae; phylum Streptophyta; class Magnoliopsida; order Asparagales; family Orchidaceae; genus Phalaenopsis; species Phalaenopsis equestris. The sequence goes on from NW_018227580.1 coordinate 2,638, forward strand.
GACAGGGAGAAAGAGGGAGGATGGGCAAGGGAGAGAGAAGGAAAGAGTATGAAAACAAAAATAAGAGATAGAGAAGAGAGAAAGGAGTGAGAGAGAGAAAGAAAGGGAAGTGAACAAATAAAAGCATTAGGGAGAGAATGAGAGAGAAGGGAAGAGAGAAGGAAAGAGAAAGGATGGAGAAAGATAGAGAGAGAGGGAGAAGCAAAAGAGAGATGCAAGTAGAGTAAGAGAAAGAAAGAGGGGATGAAGAGTAAGGAAGGGTGAGAGACAAATAGAGAACAAATAAGAGAGAGTAAGAGAAGAGAGAGATAGATAAATAATGAATGAGATAGAGATGAAGAGCATTTAAGAGAGAGAGATTGAAAAAGAGGGGAGAGGGGGTAAGGAGCAAGAGAGTTAGAAGAGAGTGGAAGAGAAAGGGACATAGAAACAGAAGAGAGATAAAAGAGATATATCAAGTGTGAAAGAGAGGCAATAGAAGGGAGAGAGATCGAGTGAGTGAGGGAGCGTGGGAGATAGTTAGAGTAAAGTGAGTGAGAAAGGGGGAGAGCAAGAAACGAAGGGAGGGACATGAGAGGGTGCTTGAAGGGATGGAGGGAGGGCTGGAAAGAAGGAGAAAGATAGAAAGAATGAAAAAACATAGAGTGAGAAAGGAGGGAGGGAGAGGGAGTGGGAGGGATGGATGAACTAAGAGTGAGAAGATAAAGAAGAGTTACTTAAAAGAGAGAAGATAAAAAAAGAAAGACTTAATGAGAGGGGATGTGGTTGGAGATAAAGAGAGAGGTGAGTGAGGGAGAAGAGAGGAGGAAGGGGCAGAGAGTGAGAGAGACAAGAGGGAAATAAAAATGAGAGAAAAGAGAGGAAAAGAAAGGAATACATGAGAGTGTGGAGGTTGTTTAAGATGGAAGGAAGGAGGGAGGGAGTGAAGTAATATTGGAAGACATAAATAAGTGAAAGGTAGTGAGAGGGAGAGAGGAGGAGAGAGAAAAGAGATGAAGGGAGAGAGGAAGGGAGGGAGGGAGGGATGGAGAGAGAGGGAGGTAGAAAAGGTGAGTAAGAAAGAGAGTGAGAAAGTGAGAGAGACTTAGTGAAGCAAAGAGAGTAAGAGAGTAAAGGTGAGAGAGAGAAGAGAGAGCAACTAAAGAGAATGAAGGCAAAGAGAGGGATTGGTAGTAAGAATGAGTAAAAGAGGATGACATAGATGAGAAAACTAGAGGAATAGTATGAATGAGAGGGACAAAAGACTACACAGGATAGAGAGATAGTAGAGGTGAAAGAGACAAGGAATGACAAAAGAGCAATGCAGAGTAAGGGAGAGAGATGTGCTATTAAAAAGAGCAAGTGAAGGTAAGAGAAGAATGAAGAGTAAGTTAGAGTGAGAGATATAGAGAGATGGAGTCAGAGAGACTAAAGGAAGAAAGAGAGAAAGAGCAAGAGAGAATGAGAGAGAGGAAGTGCAAGGATAAAGAGAGATGGGGAGGGAAGAGAGAGAGGGAATGATAGCAAAGATTTTAGGAGAGAAACAAAGAGGTGGAGAATTTGAGAAGAGATAATTAATAGAGATAGAGAGAGAGAGAGGGAAGGATAGCATGTGATATAAAAGAAAAATAAAGCAATAAGAGATGAGTGAGCATCTGAAGAGAGTGAGATAGAGAGAGAAACAGTGACAGAGAGAAAGAGGGAGGGTGGTAGTAGAGAGAGAATGGATGGGAGAGATAAAAGTGAGAGAAATGGGATGACAGAGAGATAAAGAGAGATAGATATAGAAAAATGTGGGATGGTGTGAGATCTAGGTAGAGGTATGGATTAGGAGGAAAGAAGGGAGAGAGTGAAGGATAAAGAGTGGTAGAGAGAACAAATGAAAGAGGGAGAGTAGAAGAGTGAGGGTGGATTGAGTGAGAGTGAGGGAGCGAGATTGCAAGATAGGGGCGTTGTGGGGGAGAAAGAGAATAAAGATAGAAAGAGTCATAGAGACTAGGATAGGGAAGAAAAGAGAGCAAGGAAAAATAGAACTAGAGAGATAAAAAGAGAACGAGAAGAGAGGGGGAGAGCGATAAAAATTTATTGAGGCGAGGGAGAGATGGGTAGAGAAAGGTAAGTAAATGAAAGAGGGAGAGGCTGTGATAAGAAGAGAATAGGAAGAGAGGCAGGTAGGATGGAAGGGACAGATTGAGAAGAAAAAGCATGAGGTTGATAAAGCTAGAGAGAGAAAGAGAGAAAGAAAGACATGAAGTTAAATAGAGAAGATAGAAAGAGAGAGAGAAAAAGATGGAGGGAGTAAGGGAGGGAGTAAGGGAGGGAGAGTGGGTGAGAGAGAGGAAAGAGATGAGAGAGAGAGAGAGGGTGGGTCAAAGATAGCAAGATAGAGTAAGTGAAAGAGAGAGAGAAAGAGAGAGAGAACGAAAAGAGAGTGAAAGAGTAGAGAGAGTGAGATAATAGAGAGAGTAAGCTGGAACAAGAAAAAGTCAGAGAGAGAAATGAAAAAGGAGAGATGTAGAGAGTGAGAGAGTGGGGAAGAGGGTGTGAGGGGGAGAGATTAGAGAAATAAATGGAGAGGGAGAGTGAG
>NW_018227580.1:5830-6732 GCF_001263595.1 Phalaenopsis equestris
TGTCTCTCTTGATCTCGGAAAGAGAGAAAGGAGAGAGAGTAGAAGGGGCAGAAGAGAAAGGGACATAGAAACGAAAGAGAGATTAAAGATATTTAGGGAGTGTGAAAGAGAGAGGCAATAGAAGGGAGAGAGATCGAGTGAGTGAGTGAGTGTGGGAGATGGCGAGAGTAAATTGAGTGAGAAAGGGGGGAGCAACAAACAAAGGGAGGGACATGAGAGAGTGCGTGTGAGGGATGGAGGGAGGGTAGAAGACAAGGAGATAGATAGAGAAAATGAAGGGACGTAGAGTGAGAGAGGAGGGAGGGAGAGGGAGTGGGAGAGATGTATATAATGAGAAGATAGGGCAAGACGATAGAGAAGAGATACATAAAAGAAGAGATAAAAAAGAAAGACTTAATGAGAGGGGACGAGGTTGGAGCTAAAGAGAGAGGTGGGTGGGGAGGAGAGAGGAGCGAAGGGGAGAGAGTGAGAGAGACAAGAGAGGAAAAGAATGATGAGAGAAAAGAGAGAATAAGGATGGAAGAGATGAGAGTGAGGAGGTTGTTTAAGATGGAAGGAAAGAAGGTGGGAGTGAAGGAATAATGGAAGACTTAAATGAGTGAAATGCAATGAGAGATAGAGAGGAATAGAGAGAAAGGAGATGAAGGGAGAGAGGAAGGGGGAGGGATGGAGAGAGAAAGAGAGGGAGGAAGAACAGTGAGTAAGAAAGCGAGAGTGTGAGAATGTGAGAGAGATTTAGTGAAACAAAGAGAGAGAGCAAAAGTGAGAAAGAGAGAAGAAAGCAAGTAAAGAAAATGAAGGCAAAGTGAGAAGTGAGAGACAGATAGAAAGGAAGAATGAGATGAGAGAGATAAGGAGAGAGAAAGAGGGAGAGAGAGAAGAGAGAGAGAGGGAGGGATAGT
>NW_018227580.1:8017-9893 GCF_001263595.1 Phalaenopsis equestris
GTCTTTCCCTTTCTCCAGCTCTATCCATCCCTCTCCTTTCCCTATGTCTTTTTCTCACCGTCCTCTTTATTCTCACTCTCACTTATCTCTCTATAGCTTCTCTTTCATCTATTTCTCACTTTCTCTCTCTCTCACGCCCCCTCTCTCCCTCCCTCACTTTCACTCTGTCCATCTTCTCTCTATTACTCTTTTTTAGTTTATCTCTCTCGTACCCTTCATCTCTTGCACTCTCTCCCTCTGTCTCTCTCCCTCCCTCCATACATCTCTCTTTATTTGTCTCACACAATTTCTATCTACCTCTCTCCTTATCTCTTCTCTCTACCACTCTCTCACTCTCTGTCCCTCGCCATTGCTCTCTATCTCTCGCTTTTCTATGTCTCTCTTGATCTCTCTCATGCTCTTCTCTCTCTCTCTATTTTTCTCCCCCTCCTACCCTTTATTTCTTTCTCTCTTGCCGTCTCCCTCACCCTCCCTCCTTGTTTATTCAATAGATCTTCATCTCCTTCTCTCTCCCTCTCTCCCTCCTTCCTTCCTTCCTTCACTCTTTAGCTCTGTCTCCCTCTCACCCTATCTCTCTTCTCTTTTGTACTCTCTCTTGCTATTTCTCTCTCCATCTCTATCGCACTCCTAAACTCCCTCTATTCCTCTCTCTCACTTCCATCTCTCTATCTCACCCTACCTCCATCCCAAAACTTCTCTATTTCCCTTTCCCTCCCTCTCACCTTTCTCTCTCCCTCTTCCTAGCTTTCTCTCACACCTTCTTGTTATCTCTCTCCTTATCTCTTCTTCTTTCACTCCCACTCTCTTGTCCTCTCTATCTCTCTTTCTCTCATCACATGCTCACCTTCACTCTCCCTCTCTCCCACTCCCTCCCTCTCTATACTTCTCTCCTTAATTCTCTTCCTCCCCTTGTCTCCCCTCCCTCTCTTTATCTCCCTCACTCTCCCTCTCTCACAATCTCTTTTTCACTTTCTGACCCTCCCTCTTTTTGTTTGGTCTCTCTCACCATTCTTATCTCATTCTCTCTCAACCCTTCTCACTCTCTCTCCTGATCTGTCCCTTATTTCTCTATATTATTCTCCCTCAATCTCTCATACCAATCTCGACCTCCCTCTAGTGGTCTCACTCTTTCCATATCATCACTTAAATCTCTCTGCTTTTTCACTCTCTCATTCCCTCTCTCCCGTGATCTCTCTCTCATTATTCCCACTATTAGTCTTTTCTCTCTCAACACACTTTCTCTCTTCACTCTCTCGCCCTCCCTCACTTTTTCTCTCTTTCACCCTCCCAAGTTCCCTCTCTCTTTATTTTCTTCTTATTCGTCCTCATCTATACTATTTCCTTAACTTTCACTACCTTTTTTTCTCTATCTCAAAATCTCTTTATCAATTTTCCTCTCAATCTTATGCATGCTCTTTTTCTCTCGCGATCTACCCCTCTCCGTTCCAACCTCATTAACTTTCACCATTCATTTTCTCTCTCTTCTCTATCACTATTCTCTCTCTCTTCCCCTTTAATGCCTTCTTCCTCACTCTCTTGATCACTCCCTTCCTCCCTCACTATCGCTCGTTCCCTCCCTCACTCTCTCACTTCCTCTTCCTTGTGCTATTTCGTTCGCTATTCATCCCTCTCTCCCATTCCCTACCTCTTTGCCTCGCTTTTCCTTTACCTTCCATTCTATATATTTCTCTCCTTATATCTTTCCTTATATATGTATATATATAAATATATATATATATATATATATATATCTAAACATATATCTTTTTTATCTCCCTCTCTCTGTGTCATCCTCTCTCACACTTTCTCTTTCCCGTTCTCTCTCTCCCCTCCACTCTCGACCTCTCTCCCTCTCTCATTCTTTCTCTATCTTTCT
>NW_018227580.1:10241-12204 GCF_001263595.1 Phalaenopsis equestris
TTCTTTTTTCTCTCCCGCTATTTCTATCTCTTGCTCCCCTCTCTTCTCTCACTCTCTCTCTCTCTCAAACTCTTATCTCTCTAATTTCTCTCTCTCTCCCTTTATCCCTCTCTCCTTCTCCCTCACTTCCTCTCCCTTTATCTCTCACTCTTTCTTTCTTAACCTCCCTCTTTCTCCCCCCCACTGTCTCTCTCACTCTTGCCCTCTATCCCTCTATCTCTCTTTCTCTCACATTTCTCTCACCTTTCTCATACTATCTTCTCTACGTCCCTTTATCTCTTTCATTCTTTCTAACTCTCTTGCTCTTCTCTTTTGTTCTCTCCCACTCTCTTGCTCCCACCATCATTCTCACTGTTTCTCTCTCCCACTTTTTTCTCACTCCCTCTCTCTCCCTCACACCCTTCCTCCATCTCCATCTCTTTTTAAGACTCCATACTATCACTCTCTTTCTCTCTCTCCACATCTCTATTTACATGATCTCGATCTCTATCAATCTCCTTCTCTCCCTCTCTCGTACAATATATTTATTCCCTCCCTTAATATTTTTCTATTACTCAACATCCTTAGCACTCTCTCTTAATCTTTTCACCTTTCTATTGCACTCTCTTTCTTTTCCACTCCTATTCTCACTCCCATTTTATCTCTCTACCATTGTTAGGTCTCCTCTCTACCTCTTCATCTTTATCTCTATCTTCCCTCTATGACTCCCCATATCTTCCTATTTGTTGCTTTTTCTTTCTCTCTCCCTCCTTCCCTCTCTTCCTTCTCTCTTACTCTATCTCTTTCCTCTCTTCATCTTTCTTCCTCGCTCTCCTTCTTACTCTCGCTCTTGTTCTATTAAAAACTCTATATCTTTCACACCCTCTTATTTATCTCTCAATCAATCTCTCTTGCCTTTCCTCCCTCCCTCTTTCTCTTTCTGTCACTCCCTCTCTCAACCTCTCTTTTTATCGCTCCTACCTCCCTCAGGTTCTTCCTCTCACTCTCTATTGCAATCTCTCTCCCTTTATCTCTCTCTTTCTCTCCCACTTTCTTTCTCTCTCTTTGGCTCCCTCTGATAGATTAAGAGAGAGTTGGGTAAAGAGGAAAGAATGTCAGAGAAAGAGAAATAAATAGAAAAGAGTGTGTGAGATTGAAAGAGATAAAAAATTATATTGTTTGACGGGAAGATAGACATGAGAGACAGTAGAAAAAAGAGAGGGAAAGAGAGAGATCAAGACAAAGAGTGGGGAGATAAAGAGCTATTGATAAAGGAAGGGAAGGAGCAAGGACAAAGTGAGCAATAGATTGAGGGTGAGAGAGGTATAAGAGAGGTAGAAAGATAAGAGAGAGACAGTGTAAGAGAGGTAGGTGAGGGAGTGAGAGGTGGAGAAGGAGAGCAAGAGGGAGAAAAAAAATATAGATAAGAGAGGAGTGAGGGATAGAGTGGATAGAGATAGGAGAGAGGGAGGGAGAGTAGGACAAATAAGTAGAGAATGATAAAGGAGATAATAGATAGAGACAGAGTTGGGAGACAGAGATAGAGGAAGTAGAGAGAAAAGAGAAAGAGAGATTATAAGACCAAAAAAGATGGAGACAGTGAGAGAAAGTGAGAGATGGAGGTGAGATAGAGAGAGAGAAAGAGAAATCAATAGAGAAGAGTAAAGAATGCGAGAGCAAGAAGTAGCATGAGAGATAGAGAGAGGAAGGGAGAGAGGGGAAGTGAGAGAGAAGAGAGTTAGAGAGAGGACGAGAGAGAGATAGTGAGTAAGGGATAGAGGGAGAGAGAGAATGAGTAAACATAGAGAAGAGAGAGAGAAAAAAATAATAGTGACTACAAAAGATAGATAGATATAGAGAGAGATACCCAAGAGTGATGGGGAGAAGAGAGAGACCAAGAGAGAGAGTGAGAGAGAGGGAGAGGCGGGAAAATAGAAAGAAAAATTGATAAAGAGAGACAGATAGAGCAAGAGAGAATAGAGAT
>NW_018227581.1:0-405 GCF_001263595.1 Phalaenopsis equestris
AAATTTAAATAAAAAAATAATTGAATAAATCATATAACTTGTATATGATATAATCAAATAAATTAACCCAAATGTTGTAATTTTGTATAAATAATAGATATATTCTCACAAGAATGAATTCTAATATAAAGAAAAAAATATTAAAATAAGAGCAAAAAAAATTAAATTAATTAATATTAAAAAGTAACTCATAATGTGAAATTATTCATCAATTGTTGAAATAATTAAGAAAAATCAAAGATCAAAGACAGTACGATCAAAGATAATAAAAAAAGAATGAAAAAAGTGATTTTCACTTTTAGAATTCCATCAGGTAAATTTTCAAATAATTAATAATAAATAATAAAATAAATATATAATTAACAATTAGTCTAAAAATATTATTGAAATAAAAATATATTATTA
>NW_018227582.1:0-271 GCF_001263595.1 Phalaenopsis equestris
TGTCATGGCGAGTTTAAATTTTCTAATGTGTCAAGCCTTGATGTCAAATTAAGTGTTTCTTAAGGTTTTGGTTATTTAAATATTAAGGGGAATATTAAAGTTGATTAGAGCGACACCAGTTTAGATCCCACAGTTCCCTCATTCCGGTATCACTAATTTCTTTTGAATTTACTTAGCTTACATTTATTTAAACTGGGGATATTTAAATCGGAGAGATCTCGTTAGCAACTGTGGGCTACCTCCTCCGAGGGACTCCCGTAAATTCAAAAGG
>NW_018227583.1:0-4288 GCF_001263595.1 Phalaenopsis equestris
CCAGAGATTTGCTTAGCCCAGTTGGCCATCACATCATCGGATGAAGTTTGCTCGTTGAAAGAATACTCTGGGATAACCTTCACAGATGAAGAATTGCTGTTCAGTACCACTGACCATAATCGTCCACTGTTTATCTCCGTTAACATCGACAGATTTGTGTTGTCCAGAGTTTAGGTAGATCTTGGAGCATCTCTCAACTTGATGAGCCTATGGACATTGGCCTATTTGGACATTGAATCCCAGGAGCTTACGACTAATAAAATGATGCTACAAGGATTCAACCAAAAGGGAGAAAGAGCTCTTGGATCAATCACATTACTGATGAAGGTTGGAGAACTAGTAACAACCGCTAAATTCCATATTATCGAACCCGAGGCCTCTTTCTATGCTTTACTGGGTTGACAATGGATTCACGAACACAATATGGTTCTGTCATCTCTACACCAATGCATTAAGTACTACAAGGAAGGATAAGAACATTGCATCAAGGGAGATTTTTACCCTTTTTCAATTCATGAAGTTGACATTCATGAGGACGTCACTTACTACTAACCTCTAAATAAAACTATCTTCTCTCGTGAAGTTATGCTAAATAAAAGTGAAGATTCAGAAGAAGTACAATGGCATGGTCATTCAACTCCACTTCAACAATCTTCCTCCACTCTATCATGACAAGTTGGTGGGATTTATTTTACTTCACGCACCCGAGGTCGAGGTCGAGGACATGGACGAGCAAGAACTAATTTAATTGTTGACTGGACTACGCTGACCAACAACATTGATGATGAAGAAAGTTCTGAGGATGAAATAATAATGACAAAATAGAATAAACCACAGTACTAGCTTAGAAGACATGGAGAAAGGCAAATATGAGATAATGTATGATCGGATAAACCACTATGTGAACAATATTACCCTTACTTTGATTCTCCCTCAAAAGTTCGCGAGTTTAGAGGTCAAGGTGGTCCGTATTGCTGGTTCAAAGTCGATCAAATTTTATAATGCTTCTACTTCTACTTCTTCTAACCTTGAAAATCATGTAAATTTGGATGAAGATCCTAATGATTTAATGGAGTTGCTTTTTGGTTACTTCTCCTCTTGTGTATAAAAATTAATTTAACATGGATATTTGCCAAAATGAATGCCAAAAGTTAAATTACAAATTTTTGAAAAATTATGGGATGTTAAAAGTCAAACACTCAACTCGAAGAAGGGACTCGAATTTGGTACAGTCGGACAAGTTGATGGTTTAGAACTTTGCATGGCTGTTACTAGTGAATCGGAAGAGGATTGCCTCAATGTAAAAGATGACTCTCAAGATTAGTTAATTGTCAACCGATAGAAGAAGCTCCACCAAAATTTGAGGAAGAAATCAAATTAACTGTTAATGAACTGAAGGAAATCTAACCTCAGGATGGAAGAGCAGTCCCGACCTACATTTATAAGTTCTCTAGTCAACGATGAAGAATCTTTAGAATTGATCAAATTATTAGATGAATTTAAGGATTGCTTCACAAGGAGTTATGATGAAATGCCAGGACTGTCAGTAGAAGTTATAGTTCATAAACTTGGGATGGACAAAGATATGACCCTCGTAAAACAAGCTCTAAGGAGAATGCGCAGAAGGATGTGCCTTGAAATAGAGCAGCAAGTCATTACTGAGGTGAAAAAGTTAATAAACGCTAACATTGTGAGGGAAGAGCAATACCCCATATGATTAGCTAATATTGTACCTGTCAAGAAGAAAAATGCACAAATCTGTGTATGTGTCGACTTCAAAGATTTGAAAAAAGCATGTCCAAAGGATAAATTTCTGTTGCAAATACCAGAAATGATGGTGGATATCGCTTTAACACATGAAATCTTCTCTTTCATGGACGGATCATCAGAATAAAACCAAATCAAGTTGGCTTCCGAGGATGCCACACTTACAACATTCAAAATACCTATCAAGATTTTCTGCTACATAGTGATGCCGTTTAAATTGAAGAATACCGAAATAACATACCAACGAGCTATGATAAAGATCTTTGATGATCTCATTCACAACCAAGTGGAATGCTATGTGGATGACTTGGTCATTATAAGTAAACAAAAAATAGACCATTTGTACGATTTGAGGATTGTGTTTGAATGATTACGACGGTACGACCTTAAGATGAATCCCTTAAAGTGTGCTTTCGGCGTTACCTCTGGGAAATTTCTAGGATTCGTTGTCCGTCATCAAGGAATCGAGATCGATCCAGATAATATTAAAACTATCTTAGAAATGCCTTCACCCAAAACCTTGAAACAACTACGTTCCTTTCAAGAAATGTTGGCATATCTGAGATGCTGTAATTTTAATCTCTCAGGTAGGTGTCAGCCCTTCTTGGCATTAGTTAGAAAGGACGCCAAATTTGTTTGGGAAGAGAAATGTCAGCGGACTTTCAAGGACATTAAGCAATATTTAATGACTCCTATTTTGATAGCCCCTATCTTGGGAAAACCTTTAATACTTTATTCTGAGGCCTTAGATGACTCTCTTGGAGATCTCTTAACCCAAGTCAGGACAAGGGTAACTATAACACACTCTACTACTTGAGACATCATCTAATGCCGACGGAGATAAGGTATTCGCCTATTGAAAAGCATTGTAAAGCTTTGATTTTAGCCATCCAGAGACTCAGCCATTACATGCTTTATTATAAGGTAACTTTAATTTCAAAAGTTAATCCGTTGTAATATTTGATGACCCGACCAACACTCTCTGGACGTCTAGCAAGATGATCCATGATTTTGTTGTAATTTGATATAACTTTTGTTCCCTTCCGTGCTATCGAGGGATAGATTTCAGCAAATTTTCTCGCTGCACAACCACTTCCAACTGGGTCCCCTCTTAATAACGAATTACTAGATGAGCAAGTATTATATAAAGAATTTTCCAGTGCGCAATGCTGGGAGCTTCGTCAGCCAGAAAAGACAAAGGATCGGGCATAGTTATACCAAGAAAAGTAGGGATTGGTTTAATCTTTGTCCTGCCAGATAGGGGTATGCTGAGGTTCTCATACCACCTGATAGAGTCATGCACCAACAATAAAGCATAAGATGAAGCACTAATTACGGGATTGGAATTGGTAATCTTGATGGATATAAAAGACGTTGCTATCTATGGCGATTCTCAGCTCATTATCCATCAAGTTTCCAGACAATATAATATTTTAAAACCAAGGTTAGTAGAATATCTTCAGTACTCAATGAGGCTGCTGGAGCAGATTCCCAGTGTAATTTTTTACCGGATTCCTCTAGGAGATAATGCCCATGCTGATGCTCTAACAAAACTTACAAAAGAATTAGCATGTCCCCCAGAGGATTCCATTGATATCACAGTACAAGGAAGACAGATTTTGTCCCGATAATCTACACAAGCCTGAAAAAGAAGAAGGAATGACAGTTGGAGTTGCCAATATCAACGAAGACTAGCATAAGCCATTTATAGAATATTTGCAGACTGAAAGCTACCAGAGGACAAGTCAGCAGCGCATCACACCACAAGAAGGGCTATGTCATATGCCCTAGTAGGCAATGTCCTCTACAGAAGATCATTCGATTAGATGTGGCTACGATGTTTGAGCAGAGCCGAAGCACAGAGTATTGTCAAAGAAGTACATGTCGGACTGTGTGGCTCTCACCAGTTAAGGCAAAAGATGAAAATAAAAATCAAGAGACTAGGATATTATTGGCCAGAAATGATGTCTGACTACATGGATACAACCAGGAGATGTCACCAGTGTCAAGTGCATGTGGTGGTCTTACACCAACCTCTGAATGTGCTACACCCAACCGTTGCTTCGTGGTCATTCTAGCATTGGGGCACAGACATAATAGGTCTGATAAACCCTCCATCCTCTAAAAACACAAATTTATTTTTATCGCTATAGATTACTTTTCTAAATGGGCAGAGGCAGTGCCATTACGGGAGGTTAAAACACAGCACGTCCTTCAATTTTTTAAAATCCAAGTCATCTACCATTTCATGACTTTGTCTAGAACAATTTCCGATAATGGGACAACCTTCAAGAGCACAAAAATCAACAATTTCATCAAGCGACACGGGATAGACTGGAGATACTCTACTATCTACTATCCTAGGGCAAATGGCCTGGTGGAGACCTTCAAAAAGACACTGGTACATATTTTGACAATAATAAAAGGGATTGCCATAACAAACCATTAGAAGCTTTGTGGTCCTACCGGACAACGTTCAAGACTCCCACTCAGTGTACACCCTACATGCTCGTATACGGGT
>NW_018227583.1:4876-5593 GCF_001263595.1 Phalaenopsis equestris
GAATTTGAATTTTATGAAGAAGTTCAAGGAAGATTCATCAATATACTAGAAGGCTTGGAGCTATACACCAGAGTCTTCTCTAAAAGTAACGAAAGAAGCATTCTCAAATGTATATTTGACCTAAGGGACAAGGGTCGAGCGGGTCTTCTAAAGGAAAGAGCCTATTATGAACCACGAAAATGGATGCGTGGAAAAGGCAGAATCACCATACAATGTGGCTGTTGTTATAATTTCCCCAAAGACAGATAAGGAAACCCCCTTGTGGATTTTACGACATGATGAGGTGGATATGTTACCTCCTATGATAAAGTGGATGATCAAGAGGATGGTTTGATGGAGCAAACTACTAGCCGATTTCATTCTTGACAACTGCATCATCAACATTTACAATGAAGGTGATTGCATTCCCTCACATATAGACCATCATGATTTTGTGAGACCTTTTTGCATAGTCTCCTTAATGAGAAGAGCAATATCCTATTCGAGAAAGAAATAAACATCATTTGCCATGTCGAGTTCAGAGGATTAGTGGAGATTCTGCTACCAGTGGGTTCAGTATTGATTCTTAAAGGAAATAGAGTAGAAATCACCAAACACTGCATTCCACGGGAACGACACCACAGGGTGTCTATAACTTTCAGAAGGTTGGATAACAGCAAGATGTCATATGGATTCCAAACATATCCAAAATTAGAAGAGCTACAACCTTACGAGCTA
>NW_018227584.1:0-438 GCF_001263595.1 Phalaenopsis equestris
CAATACATCGACGAGTCCTGCACCATTCACCCTTATAGCTGAACAATATCAAAGTCTTATATCATTACTTACAGAAAACAAATCTAATTCGATGGCTAATCATGTTGGCAGTACATCATCCATGAGTGATATCTCAGGTAAAATCTTTTGTGCCTCTGTTTTTGATAAAGAAATAAGTTGGATTCTTGACACAGGAGCCACAGATCACATGGTATATTCAGCCAACCTACTTACTACAAAATCCAGGGTCATCAATCAAAAATTCACTTGCCTAACGGAGCTACTGCAACTGTCACACACATAGGCAACATTCATTTTGTTGACTTTGTTCTACAAAATGTTTTATGTGACCCCTCCTTCAAATTAAATATGATTTCCATTAGCAAATTTGTGCTTGATTCATAATGTCTTGCCATTTTTAATAACCACACTTGTGTT
>NW_018227585.1:0-812 GCF_001263595.1 Phalaenopsis equestris
TAGACCTCAACCAAAAATGAGGTCAACAAAACTCTTTACAATACTTCTCCATATCAAATTAAACCTTCAACTGGCCTTGATCAATCCTTAATTTCACTCAAAATCAACTTGAACTAAAACCACCAATTTTGCCCTAAATTAGTCATGTGCCCAAATTCCACCAAATTGAACTCTAGAACCTCAAAATTTCCACCCAATTGATATACAAAACTCCTTCTGACAATCAACCACATTAAATTGAATAATCAATTGGGCCATAGACAAAATCTAGCCTAACTCAAACCCAAGTCTAACCTAACACCCTCAAAATTGACCATGAGCTGTAATCGTTCAATTGAACTGCCAAATCAACTCAAAGCACTCGAAACCTTTTCTAAAATCATTGTGACAATCATCTACATCATCTTAATCAAATAGTTAATCTTAATGTCATGACTAGCTCCAACATAGCCCAACCTGAACCTAAAATTGACCCACGACCCAAATGTAACCAAACCTAGCCAAATTAGTCAACCTAAGAACACTACAGCCACCAAGTGCACTCTAGTGACCAGGGTAAACCCATCTAGCCCACCCTATATGAGCTATGGACCAAGTGTCCCATAAATTAATTGATTTTTGTCCTAAAATGACTAAGACAAGGGAATCTTTTCCAAAACCTATCAGCAATTCAATTAAATGATTTGAGGGACTCATCACTGGCACACCTGAGCCCCTAAGCACCTCCTTTGCACTGACCAGCCACCCTAGACACTGAAGGAACCAAAATTAAGAGCTGCCTTGTTGACCTCACTTTTGTTTGAGGTCTAGAA
>NW_018227586.1:0-912 GCF_001263595.1 Phalaenopsis equestris
CAAGAAAATAGAAAGTTTTGCATGCACATTAATGATGTGAAGTCTTCGGCGAACAACTATGGTCGTCGGCGGTCAGCGGTATCCTCGACGGTAATCGTTGGCAGCCAGCGGTAATGCTGAGTTGTAGCTTCTCCTCAAGACATCAGATTCTCTCTCTAGGCTTAAGCTCCTCTCATGTGAGGGGTGGAGAGTTTATTTATAGTGTTTTGGGTGCAATTAATGCAGGAACATTAACCATTTTTATCGGACGCTCTAGAGAATTTTCTTCAGTCATACGACGTTTAATGGACATTTGAGTGCCTTAACGATGACCAAATTGAGTGATTTTGGGCTCGTTGGATTCGCCTTATCGAGATGCTCTATTTGAGAATGGGCTTGCTAGTGTCGGCATCTACTTGATCTTCCAAATGTATCTGTAAATCTTTCAAAAGTTGTTTAATGACTTGATCTCGGTTTGATTTGACTTGAATTGGACTGACTTTGATATCATTAGGTTCATCTCATTGATTCAGTCAATTTGACTATAAATTTGCTAAAACCAGAGTTCTAGATTACTTTTTATCAAGATTTGAATATCAAGATTTGAACATCATTTGCTCAAATATTATCTAGAAATCCATATCATGCCTCAAGATTCGTGATGGATAATGAAAATTTGTTAGTAGCGTATCAAAGTTATTTTTATATCAAATTCTTTTATGTTGAGCAAAAAATAAATAATTTCTCTCAACTTCAACAAATCCGTTCCTAATCATTCACTCTTCAAAGCCCATCAAACCCTTAAAATTTTTTGGGCAAAAGATAATGACAATGATAATTTTTGGGCAAAAGATAATGACAATGATGTTTTTGATGTAATGTTAATAGGGTTAAGTGGCATGCATAAAAATATGAATATTTAAATGTTAGATT
>NW_018227587.1:0-251 GCF_001263595.1 Phalaenopsis equestris
TATATTTTAATTTTTAAAAATCATTTAAATTTTAATTTTCATGGTCACTTTTAAAAATAAATTAAAAATAATAAATGATCTCCAAATGCCTTGAAATTTTTATGGTGAGTTCTCAACTCATGATACACAGTGGAGAACAAAAAATAAAGTGATTTTAATCTCTGTGTGCTTCAAATTAAATGTTTTAAATAAACTAAGGTTTACTCAAAATAGTAGTGTTTTGATTCTTAAAAATTATGAAATTATTTCTT
>NW_018227588.1:0-492 GCF_001263595.1 Phalaenopsis equestris
TAGAATAGTAGAAGATGAGAAAGGTAAGCAAAAGCGACTTCAAATTCTATGAAGAGGTGCAAGGTAGTTTTATCAACATATTAGAAGGATTGGAGCTATACAACGAGGTCTTCTCCGAGAGCGATAAACGAAATATTCTCGACTGCATTTTTGATTTGAGAGATAGAGGTCGAGCAGGACTGCTAATGGAAAGAACCTATTTTGAGCCAAGTTAGTGGATGCGAGGAAAGGGCAGGATCACCATACAGTGCGGCTACGGTTACAACTTTAGTAACGATAGACAAGGAAATCCTCCTGGGATTCTGAGACATGATCAGGAGGACCCAATACCTTCCATGATACAGTGGATGATTAAAAGACTGGTCTGATGGGGCAAGCTGCCAGATGAATGTATTCCCAAAAGTTGTATTATTAGCATATATGTTGAAGGAGACTACATACCTCTGCACATTGACCTTCATGACTTTGTGAGGTCTTTCTGCACGGTCTCAT
>NW_018227589.1:0-390 GCF_001263595.1 Phalaenopsis equestris
AATCATACATGGTCAGAGGTTCGAGAATTTTCTTCCTCGAATCTGAGATAAACAATCTAATATAGGCAGCCCCTATCCTACCCCCCGCGTTATCGATCTTCATGACATCGCTCCTTTCTTTCTCTTCTGGTAGCGGTGACTTCTATGGCAAAATCTCCAACTTGGGTTGAGCAGGTTGTAGACTTTGAATGGGCACCTGAGCTGAAGCGGTCTGAACCTGATCTAGTATTTTCTTGGATGACTTGCTCCAAACTGTGCTACATCTGTTTTTTTCTGTATATGGATCTATTAGGATGATTAGCTCAGCCAAAATCATATTTACAGAACCTTTTTCCAATCTTTTTCAAATATTCCATCAGGATTGTTATATTTCTTTCTTTGTAATTCCTC
>NW_018227590.1:0-336 GCF_001263595.1 Phalaenopsis equestris
TAAATTAGGATCTTCATTTGGTGTGCCTCCGAATTTATTATTTTGTACCATTTGGATAGTAGCAGGTCTAAGCTCAAATGAATTAGCATCTACATCAAAATTTTGGGTAGATAAGTGAATTTCATCTGTTGTAGGATTTGCATAATCTTGTAGAGGTCTCGGTTGATGTTCATTTTCTATTCCTTGATTGTTCACATTGTTTTCCATTGTGTCGGGATCTTAGTTTTCTAATTCTCCTAACAGTGCAATTTAATTCTGAATCGTAGGGTATAAGACTTTCAGGTCCAAATTTACACATACCATTGAAATCAGTACACAAAAAAATAGTTAACTAAA
>NW_018227591.1:0-1042 GCF_001263595.1 Phalaenopsis equestris
TTTTCTGTTCAATAGAGCATATTGCATAATTTCCCATATGAGTTCGATATTCATGTCTTAATTAAGAAGTCCTATATTACTTAATACTGATACGTATATTTGCATAGTATCACAATATATATATATAAATTAAAGAGTTAAATTGTTATTTTCTTCATAATCAAGTTTTTGGTTCTATTGTAAAGTAAGGAAATATAAGTGAAATTATAATCAGAGACATTATTATACTGTTGCATATAAGTGGTTAGTTAGGATCAAGTTTTTAGTGTCGTTGGAGGGAAAATTAATTGATTTAAAACCTATTTTCAATTTTTAGAAAGTTTTATTTAAACTTTAACAATTATTATATTTTATTTTGTGTGTTTTATTTTATTTTTATTTTAGGTTTGTGTATGCGTAGCTCAGGTTCTGAAGGACTAGTGCCCTACGATTCTAAATTAGAGAGAACTATTAAAAAAATTAAAAAAATCAAAAATATCAAAAATTTTGAAAAATTTAAAAAAATTACAGAAATGACAAACCAAAATGATCAAACTTCTGCAATTCATTAAAACTTTAGACCTATAAGAGATTATGTCAACCCTACTATAGATGAACTTCGTTGTAGTATTCAAAAACCTATTGTAGTGGCTAATTCATTTGAGTTTAAACCTATTATTATCCAAATAGTATCAAATAATTAGTTCGGGGGATCACCAACTGAAGATCCATATTTACATCTTGCCATTTTTTTTTGAATTGTGCGCTACATTTAAAAATGACGGTGTATCGGATGATGTCATAAGACTTAGGTTATTTCCTTTCTCACTAAGGGATAAAGCTAAGATGTGTTTGAATTCAATGACACCTAGATCTATCAGAACTTGGGGTGATTTAGCAACAAAATTCCTTGCTAAATATTTTTCACCATAAAAAACTACGAAGCTTAGAAATGTTAATAGATCTTTTAATCAGTTTGAAGGGGAATCTATTTATGAAGCATGAGAATAATTTAGATAATTCTTAAAAATGTGTCCACACCATGCTATACCAGATTGGTTAA
>NW_018227592.1:0-736 GCF_001263595.1 Phalaenopsis equestris
CTGGAAAAACTATGATAGATGTTCAAAAAGGATAAATAACTATAAGAGTAAATGATCAAGAAGTAACATTCAACATTGCGAAATCTATGAAATACCCTACTGTTGAGAGAGATAATGAATGTTTTTGCATGGAAATTATTGAACTTCTACTGAATGAACATTTTAAAGAACATTTTGAAAATAAAAAGTATCTTGAAAAAGAAGAGCTTTTCGAAGAACAATTTGAAGAAAATGATGAAATTATTCTGGACAAATTAGAAAATGAAGAATTAGATTATGTTCAGGAAAGATTTGAGATGTTGGACATTACAAAAAATGTTGATAAGAATCTATTACCAAATTATAAAACCACCTGAACTTGAGTTGAAAACATTATCTAACCACTTGAAGTATGTGTTTTTGGGAGACTCATTTACATTACCTGTTATTGTATCTTCAGAATTAAATGATTTACAAGAACAAAAACAGTTATATACATTGAAAAGATATAAGAAAGATTTTGGTTGGACCTTAGCGGATATTAAAGGAATCAGTCCTTCAATTTGTATGCACAGAATTATATTAGATGAACAATATAAACCAAGAGTTGATCCACAAAGGAGATTAAACCCTATAATGAAAGAAGTAGTAAAAAAGGAAATTTTGAAATGGTTAGACGCTGGAATTATATATCCTATTCCAGATAGTGCATGGGTAGGTCCAACTCATTGTGTACCTAAGAAAGGAGGAGTGACTG
>NW_018227593.1:0-223 GCF_001263595.1 Phalaenopsis equestris
AAAACAACAAAGGCTCAGTGGACACCCCCTTTTTTAGCCTCTACATTATTTCTTTTAAAGTTTTAGAAGAGTTTTCATAAGTTGCCCAAGCGTCCCTTCAAAAATCGTCCACATTCAATGAATCTGTTGAGAGTCTGTTGAGAGAACCGACGTGTTGGCCGTCGGCGGCCTCGATGGCATCGTCGGGAGCCTTCTAGAATATTTAATTCTAGACTCTTGGGAA
>NW_018227594.1:0-2566 GCF_001263595.1 Phalaenopsis equestris
AGCATCATTTCACGGTTGTTTATACATCATTTTGGCATGCTGATTTGGAATCTTTAAATGTTGTTATTTTGGGCCGATCAAAACAAAATCCCGGGAGCAGATTTAGACACTCTTCTTGGGAACCGATTTAGTTATAATTTTGAAAGAATTTAAATGTTTTTAGGTCGATTCACTTATTGTTTCCCTCTTGGCTTTGTTAGTTTTGGAAGTTGGTCGGCCTTTTTTTTTTCTTTTGTTTTATTTTTTCTGTTACAAGGTTAAGTTAAAACGGGGATTTCTGATTTTATTATTCGGAAGGCACTTAAGCATATTTGAGTATTAGTTGGAAAACACTTAATTGAGGGTAAAACACCTTAAATCACTGCAAGCTCAGGTTAAAGTATAGATTTCCTAGGTTTTATGAGCACGCCCTAGGTGATAGTCTATGTCCCTAATTTTTGAGTGAAAGATGAAACTAAGCACATGACCTTAATTCACAAATTGATTAAAACACTAAACACGAGTATGCACCAAGATGCGACTCATTTCTTCCGTAATTAAAACAACTAGTGAATTTCTCGTCATGACTTAACCTACAGTGAAACCCAATGCACCGGAATTTGAGCTTGAACATTACACTTAAATCCTCTTGGCAATTGGGGACATTTGTTAATGCCATATGTGGATAACCGGACTAGAATAAGTGTAGGGCCTAAATAGCGAGGGCGATAACGACATTGCTTATGTGTGTTTAAACAAGGGATACGAATTGAAATTATCAGGATAATATCTCCTACCTCAAAGGCCTTTAATAAGTGAGAGGAAATGACCGATGATACTATTTGCCGACTCTTGGTCGGATCGTTGCCCCCTACGCTCTTAGGTTGCAAGTAATCCTTGTTTGATTAGAGTGACTAGCCTGTGGACTATACTACTTTACAAAATATTTAAAAAAATAAAACAATCTCTTTTGCATGTTAAAAAGAACTTTGCATAAATAAACTTAAACAAAAGCTTTTGCATGAGCATCAAAGAATTTTTTACGAAAACTTATAAAAGTCCATGGTTAGTTCTTTGGATCGAGGTTAAGGATTGCCCTCCGTAAATTATCGGGTTGGTAGCTCTTGTTCAAGGTCGGGAAGCGTGCAGTTTAGCTCTGAGTCCCCAGCTTTACCATTGTCTTGCACCCAGTCTTGGTATTCTATATGTGACTATAGGTTTTCTTTTACTTGTGTTTTTGTTATTACACGTTTTCTGGCTTTCTCATACTGGATGCCTCTGTTTATTTTCTGAAATTTATTTAAAATTCTTGCAAATATTTATTCTATTTTATGATGTTAATCATGCAGCGATAGCAGAGACTCAGATATACATTTATTTTATGCAATGCAATTTTATTTATTCTTTATATCACTTTTCTTTTTTACTTTATCTGTAAATCATATACCAAAATTGAAAGCTGGGAAGCCATTGAAGACGTCTGAGAAGAAATTCGGGACAGTAGTAGTGGTTGATAGAGGCAAACGACCGTTGCAAATATAAGTCAAACAGTCTCGACAGATCTACCAACGTCCTAGACAGAATGATCAACAATCGTTCAGCAGAGATCCTATTAAACAGATGGAGGGAACCCCTTGAACAAAAAGAATCGTTTGAACAAAATATATCCTTTCAAGGATGAGGCAGTCGAACAAATGTTTCAGAATCTGATAAAGAAACCTGAGTTCAAGCTCCCTGAACCGAAGAAACCAAACGAAGTTGATGAAAAAGATCATCCGAGGTGCTGCTTATATCACAGGCTGATCAGACACACCATAAAAGATTGTTTCACTTTCAAAGATTGGCTTGAGAAGAACTTCAATAATTGGAGCATAGTGATCTCGCAAGAATATTTGAAAAGAACCTGAAAAAGGTTCCATCACTATGATTTCGATTGATCATAGTGTTTCGATTGGCTCCGATGCAACTGTGAAAGGATGGAACGTCTCTTGTTACTATTGTGTTATTTTTGTTGTCAAAATAGATGTTAGTGGTATCAATGTTTGTCTGTCCCTTCCCTCCCACCGCAATAAAATAAAGAAAGAACTTGTTGTTTTTCAGAAATGTTCAATGTTTGGAAAACAAGGATAACAAAACGTTCAGAGCTCAATGAAAGTTCAAAAAGGGGTGATACAAGATATAAATTACAATACTTTGATAATAAATTATGATTTCAGGGAAAAATTGAAATTAATGCTCTGATAACTGGGTTCTTCACGTTAAAGATTTTCAACTGTATCCAAAGTAAATTCTAGAATAAAATAGTGTGATTATAATACGAGTATTTGACTAAGGATATCACAAGACTTTTAAACTTTTGTCAGGTGACTGAGTCCTGACTTTGATTGGACTATAATATCTCAAAATTCATATTGAGGAACATTCGTGGAGTTATTAATTAGGGGAGATTAGATAATAAAAATCTTTATGCTCTACCAAATATAGTAATTCTTATAAAAGAAAAGGAGCAAAAGAAATGATACAGAAAAAATGATTATGTGAAAATTGCCCTTAGAAAAAAAAAAGTTTGAGGTGGCCACAAAATCAA
>NW_018227595.1:0-660 GCF_001263595.1 Phalaenopsis equestris
CCCCAATAGGTGTGGTGTGCTGGGCAGACACACCACGCGTATTAGCGTTGACCAACGAGATCAACAAAAAGCCAATACAAACTCCTAAGTCAAAAGACCAGGAAGTATGTGTAGAGTTGTTTGTGTGATTTGTTTCTGCTAGGGAATTAGCAGGTGAGTGTTTGATCAAGTCAAGAAGTAGGGACTCTCGCTGGGGATTAGAGAGTGGACTTTAAGTCATGAAATTTTAGAATGTTCTAGAGGATGGGAACTAGTATGCAAGTTCTGACCCTGAGTTGGGAATTGAAATTTATATATGAATTTAGAAAGAGAGAGAGCGTCAGGATGTAAGGACTGATCTTGAATGTAATGAATCAGAAATGTGAAAATGAGAGTTGAAATTGATGTCAATTCTCAAAAGAGAGTGTCGGAATGTAAGAACCGACCTCGAATGTAATGAATCAAAAATGTAGGGCTGATTTGAAAATGAGAACTGAAATGTAGGTCAATTCTCAAAAGAGGGTGACAGAATGTAAGGACTGACCTCGAATGTAATGAATCAGAAATATAAGATTGATTCGAAAGTGAGAATTGAAATGTAGGTCAATTCTCAAAAAAGTGTGTCGAAATGTAAGGACCGACCTTCAATGTAATGAATCAGAAATGTAGGACTGATAATTG
>NW_018227596.1:0-2684 GCF_001263595.1 Phalaenopsis equestris
TCTCTCTCTCTCTCTTCACATATACTAATTACTTTCCTATTCTTCAATCACAATTTTGCAATTTGCATGCAAATGCATGCAATTAGGACTGTAAAAAAAAAAAAAAATCATGTTCGTGTATTTGGCTCGTTCGTTAAGTGAACGAGTCGAGCACGAACTAACTTTTAAAGCTAGAATTATAAATGAGCCGAACACGAACAACTCTCTGTTCGCTCATGTTCGATTTGTTTTAGCTCTAAATAAAAAAATATATATATAATTATTTATATAATAATATATTACATATATTATTTATATAATAATATCTTATATATATTTATATCTAAGTTTAAATCATAACATCTTGTGTGGTAACGTGGTTAGTGTTTTTTTTGCATACATTTGACCCATGTTCGGATCCAATATTTTACATCTATTTTTTTTTCAATTTAATTTTAAAGAGTCAGTTTCGAGCCGAACACGAACACACAGTTCACGAGCCAATTTCGAACACGAGCCGAATTTGAACACGAGCAATTTCGAATGAGCCGAACACGAGCTTCAAGCTCGGCTCGTTTACAGCCCTACATGCAATTAGTGGTTTTCATGCTTCATGGTGCGTCTTGCTGTAAATTAAATAAATTAATGCAATTTTTCCTACAACTTCAAGAGCTTGTGTTAAATGTTATTTCTCTAACATGTCATAAATCATGTAACTTTTCAACCAAGAAACAATAATCTCTTTTACTTCTTTCGCCTCGGGTACGAGTTGACCCACCAATACAAAATTGGCCCAAAACTAACTCGTCAATTTTCTTTTTTCGTCCCTTACATGCTCATCTCTTCGTTCTCCTACACACAACTAAAAAAGAAAAAAAAATTATTGTATTTTATATAAGAAGTCACGATCATAAAAATAATTGTTATTTTCATTGCAACAAATTTTAAATTTTTGCAATTGTTCGTGTTGCAAGGGCTTTAAGCAGTGGTTTTAAGCATTTATACGTGTTTTTTATATATTTTTTGCAGCATTTTTGAAAATTTACTTTAAATAGTTGTGATATTTTCCTTGGTAAGAAAATTCTAATCCAATTTTTGGGTAGATAAATTAAGATTCAACATCATTCATTCAGTCATGACAGGTTTAGAAGGAGTCTTTAATTTGAGTTTTGCTTATCTTAAACAGTGTTTGGCTGTTGCGTTGGATTTACGTTAAATAAGATTTATTTAATCTTGAATATCCGACGAGTTAGTAATGAAAATGAATAGCACCTGCAACGACAGCGTAAATCTTTAAATCCGAAGATTTACGTCTTCAATGAGACCGAATGTTGTATAAAAAGATGGAACGGATTCAAGTGAACAGAGCATTGGATTTAATTTTCATCTTTTTTATGTTTAGTTAGAATCAAATTAGATTAACGATTAAATCTTGTTAAAAATATGCTTGCGAAACTTGGAGTGTTCAAGAATTTACAATTAAATTCTTTCAAAATATTAAAAGTTGCATTTTTAATATTAATGTTAGTAATTAATAAATTGTGAAGCAAGTGATACCTTGAATGACTACGTGCGGCCGAAATTTTGTCTGAGTTATTTTCATATTATTTTTGAGTATTTTTAATAATACTGAAATAGCCCAAAAATAAAAGACCGCGAGTTATGCCTGGATTATTTCAGTATTATTGAAAATAACTCAGAAGTAACCTGAAAATAACTTAGGAATAACCTATTCTGCAGATAGAGCTACATCAGAAGTCCGGACAGAAAATACGCTAGTAAGAAGCATCTTCAAATTGATGTCTATTATTTTCTTATGGGAGGATATATATATAATATTAATTTTAAAACTTATTGATAATAATGTATTTTTTATAATATTAAGACTTTAAGTATTGCATAAAGAAAAAAATCAAATTTAAGCGCTAGATATGTAAACCAAGTAAGCACTGTCTGAAATGTTTTTATGAGTCAGTTCTGAGAATTTACTATCTTAAAACCACTGTAATGCCGCGAGGTAAATAAATTCCCTGCTACTCCTATATATAGGCTTATATTCTTGAGAGAATAAATCAGGAATAACTCCACTAATCTCTCTCTCTCTCTCTCTCTCTCGCTCTGGCTTGCTGTTGGTGAAAGAATGATGCTACTTCAAGTAGCTCTTGCTCTGGTTTTTGGAATTCTTCTTCTCTGTTGTGGTTTGTTGAGATGGAATGAAGTAAAACATAGGAAGAAGGGTCTTCCTCCAGGAAAAATGGGGTGGCCTCTGTTTGGGGAGACCACTGAGTTCCTCAAGCAAGGACCAGATTTCATGAAGAAACAGAGAGCAAGGTTGACTTGCTTCTCTGAACTCATTAGTTTGCTTTGCCATTGTACTCAAGTTCATGCTTCTCTGCCTCTCTTTCTCTCTCTTTCTATTTTCCCTTTTATTTTGGCCTTTCAGTGAGATACAGAGCTGGTTAAGGTGACAGGGTGTGCATTTTTCAAAGCAGTTTGTCTTGATTAAACAACTTATGCTTTGTCACTAAAAGCACTTGAAGCATTGTACATGTAATAAGTACAACAAGCCTTTTGCTTGCACCTTTTTCTAGATTCTCATTAAATGGTTTTTAAACTTCAATTTGCATTTTCTTTTATGAAAAAATTCTTATAATGATACATTTTATTTGTTGAAAAAATTCACAGGTATGGAAACTTGTTCAAAT
>NW_018227597.1:0-511 GCF_001263595.1 Phalaenopsis equestris
TCCTATTGCACATGGAATTGTAAAGCTACCAACATTTTTAAGCTTTTAAGGAAGCATCTTCTGAATTATCGCATTGCACTCCTCACTAAGTGCAACAGTCTCATTATCTTCAAACTTCCTTTATCTGTTGAGAATATCTTTCATAAGCTTTGCATAGCTTGGCATTTGTTATAAGGTTTCAACAAATGGAATATTAATTGTAAGCTTCTTAAATATTTCCAAAAATTTTGAAAATTTCTTATCCAACTTCTGCTGATGAAGTCTCTGAGGAAATGAAGGTTGTAGTTTTTCCAAATCAATTTTAAGCAGAGAAATAGGTCTCTCAGAATCTCTTAGAGCGTCCTCTCTTGATTCTTTAATTTATTCTCTCTCTACTTCAATTTCTTTTTGAACCCGACCTTCCAACTCTCTTCCACTTCTAAGTTGAACAGCTTTTAGTTGTTCTTTATTCTAGTCTTTTGGATTTGATTCAGTATTACTAGGAAGTGTTCCTTGGGATCTATTACTTAAT
>NW_018227598.1:0-509 GCF_001263595.1 Phalaenopsis equestris
GGTAAATTTAACTTGGTCATTGAGATTAACAATTTTTTGAGGTGAGAAATAAATAGGAGGTTCTCCATCCATGGCACCTGAGGGGTGAATGCAAGGGTTGTTGCCCTTCCTGCTGCAGTGTCATGAAATTTTTGTGGGAATATTAAATGTTCAGGATCATTGAGGGAGGCAGTAGATTTGCCAACCACTCCAGCATAAGTAACTTTTACCCATTGAACATCAGTGTCCAAATCGATAGGAGTAGCCATACTCCCTAGAACCACTAACCAGAGGACAAAGAGCTAGAGCACCAAAGAAAAGTTGGACCAAAACCAGGCAGAACAGGTCTACCTGTCAGCAACCTCAACACAGCAGTGCCCAACACCAGGAAAGGAAGAGAGACCACCACAAAAACAAAGAGTTCCAAGAGATAACAGATAAAACCAAAGTAGAAAGGAAAGATAGCAAAAAACAAATAGCCTCCAATGGAATAGAAAAAACCCACCAACCAGGAAAAACCAATGAAACAG
>NW_018227599.1:0-8358 GCF_001263595.1 Phalaenopsis equestris
CAATATGTGGAACTTCAAGTTGAGTGAAGAGAAGATTTTTGAGTTTCTAATGGTTGGGTACCTCTTCTAATTTTCTAAGACTGGTCAATAGGAAAGTCCTATGGCTAGACCTAGGCTACTAAAGAAGTTTTCTAGACGTCAACCAAAAGTGAGGTCAACAAAAATATATATAATTATAGGTAATTAATAATGAGATTCTACATAAGTATACGTATTGTTATCTAGTAATAATGGACTTTCCATTCAAGCCCCAAGTATTAATCCCATGGGGAAGATGAAAGTTAGCAATGATAAATTTTAATAGGAAATTTATAGAAAATCAAACAAAATCACTGTAACTAATTTTGAATGTTAAGATTTTAACCAAACTAAATTACTTAACTATTAGCAAAAATGGAAATGCAACTTTTAAATATTAAATACTAATCTAAGAACTATGTTTAAGTAATGAAGATTTCTTATGCGAAAAAGCATCCTTCCCACTACAATAAAATTCTAGTGAAATGAGATGAGATAAATGTTTTAAATATGTATTGTGCCAAATAGGAGCAATTTTAATTCTCTACCCTGATACAGTGCATATAAAATCATTAGTTAATCTTAAGTTTAGTCCCTAAATCTTTGGCTAGGCTAGGAGGATACCGGCTCCCACTCCAAAGCTCCCACTTCCCTTCACCTGAAGACTAACTCTCGCTTTAGTTTTTAAACATTAAGACCAAATTGGGGATTTTCATCTCTCACGCTAAAGATTCTCCAATTTTACACCCAACAAAGAATATTTCCTTATTTATTTGTACTTAATTTTATGAACAAATTTCTCCTTCATGAAATCAAATGTGATCCTCACTCTGTTGTAGAACTCATACTCGATTTCCCGGATCTTATGACTCACAACATATTTCAACAAATCTATTAGTCAGACTAAAAATAAAATTAAGTTCAGAGTTAAAAAATCATCACAATTTATCTTATATTTTAATTATGGAAAATTCATTTTTTCTCTTCATTTCACCATATCTCAGAGTTGAGGGAAAGATAAAGGGAACTAATCAAACTTCATGAGAAAGATAAAAAAAACACAAATTTCATATATAAAACAAAGTTCATACAGCACTAAGTAAATAAACAAACTTATCTCAAACTCTCTCTTAAAGAAAATCCTTTGTAGCCTTTCCTTAAAAATGCGGGAAGAGGAATTCTCTCACTTTTCTCCTCCAACACTCTTACGAAAAGTTTCACACTAAATCTCACCACAAAAACACTAAACTATGAAAGAAAAATCACTAATTGACTCCAATATGTTAGCGGAATGGTATGACGTGGAGCGAAAAATGAACGTAGACAAGTGGAAAACGTAGAGGAGCGAATTTTCTGATGAAATTCGGCCCCAAATAGATCTCAAGGTCAATTCTTTAAGAGGTGCCTGCAAAAACTCTTCAAAAAGTCATCCAAATACATTGAACCTTCTAGAAACGGGGTCTGCACCGCCTTTGGCACCGTCAGTGCTGGTCTGGCGTCATCGGCGCTAAGTAAAAATCTTCAGCGTTAAATTGTTTTGCTTCGTCGGCGCAGACCTCGGAGCTGTCGGTGTTGAGCATTTCTTCAAAAACTTAATTTTGACTCTAAATTTCATCCTTTTTTCTTTCTTTTTGCTTTAATCCCTAAATATCAACAAACTGCAAGAAAACATCAAAATACCTTCCATTAAAGTACAATATCACCAAAAATAGGTATAAAATATCACTCTAAAAAGGCATATTTTTTTCAGCGTATCAAAATCCCCCAAACTTATGTGTTACTTGTCCTTAAGTAACTTATCTACTACATAATAAAATGACTTATGATAAAGGATTTAACTTTTAGACTTCCATATTTTAGTTTTCTAAATATAATAGTTCTAATATTTTAGTTTTCTAAATATAATAGTTTTAACTTAAAAAAATTTCAAAATAACACCAGTTAATATTAAAGGTGTAAGGATATTCAGTAATTAAGTCTAAGGTTTCTGATCCTCTATTTCCTTCAAGAAAAAATGTAATTTAGTATATTAAAGTCACTTAGAAAACTCATATGAAAAAGGACTTCATAAGACTTTATTAATAATTAAGTTAAAATTAAAAAAAAGTTTAGAAAATGTGTCCAAGTCTTTTTCCTTAAGTTAATTTAAGTGAAGCCAATTTTTAATTAGGGATCTCCTCAAGCTTCTCCTCACACCTTTTCTTTTTCTCTTTCTTTTTTCTCTTTCTTTTTCTTTTTTTTCTTTTCTTTTCCTTTCTTTTTCTGAGGATTACTATATATGGATAGTTTTTAATGATTTTGAACTTCACTATCCTCTTTTTAAAATTAAAAACTTCATGTATTTCCTTGATAAATGTGACATTTCTTCACCTAACAAATTTATATTAACTTTATATTAACTTAAAGGGATTTCATAAAATTTAATTTTTTTTTTTACATGAACCTCTTTAAGATTTTTAATACTTCAAAAATACAAATTTCTTTTACTAAAAAAAGAAAAACATAGTCTTATAGAAAAACATAGTCTTATTCTCTAATATCTTAGCCCCTAGAATTAACCTTTATTATTGAAAAATTTTACTTAAATTTATTATATATTTAGAAACATAAATGCAATTAGCCAAAGTTAACTCCTAATACCAAAGGTCATGTTAAATTTAAAATTTTGAAAATATAGTTAAGTGAGGACAAATAAAATTAAGTTCTTTTTTAATAATGATATTTCTTCTCCCCCCAAACTTAAATTTTTTAAGAGATTTTTTCATGAAGAAATTTAAAAATGAAGGGTAAAAGATAGCATTAAATACATAAAAAAAAATTCATACCTGTTGGAGATTCTGATTTTTGAACATAAATTTTGAAATGCTGCAGGTGCTAATATGAAAACTACAAGGCTAAGAATATTAAATTGTACATAATACATATAAAATTTGCTGAGAAATAGCTAATCACAATACATAACAAAGTGTTGAACGTAATAACAGAACTAAACTAAATTCTAAAAATGAAAAAAGTTTTTTACATTACAGTTTCACATAACATAACAATGAGTCTCAACAACAACATAACACAAACAATACAATCACACAGTACAAACACATATAAATAATCAATTAATAAGATCACTAGTCATCATCTTCCTCATCATCGACATCTAACTTTTGTTGCTGATATGGAGTATAAGTAGGGTGAATAGGGAACTGAACTGTATGGTCACCCCTCAGGTATCTCACTAAAGCATCATCATATACAAAATCATACTCAAATTTCTGGTGGATCAGATCATCAGTGTGAGCATTTCTCACCTACATATTCTACATCCTATGATCCATCCTCAAAATGTCTCCCTGTTGAATCTTCATCTGGTCCAACAACTCCCCTGTTGCTGAGGTCACTTGAAGTAGGCTTACTAGGGAGGAATTTCCCTAACCTATCTTTCAGATCTCCAATCAACTTGAGACTGATAAGTCTTAACATTGGTGGGCCCAATGGGTCTCTGAGGCTCAATCCTCTCCTCATTAGGTCTGAAATCAACTCATGCATGCTCACAAAGTTTGTAAATTATAGCAGGGTGTGCAAATACACCAGTGGTCTCTCCCAGAGCAATAGATCGAGTGTCCATATAAATGATAGAGCCTACATTTATATCCATCACTTGCTGAATACAGTAGTTTAGGATGGCTCTATCCTTGGTCACTTCACTATGGTGATTCGTTAGAATCATCCTCACATAAAGAAAATAGTGTCAGAATTTAGATACTACATTTAACATAGAAAGAAGAAAGTTAACTTTAACTCCATTTTTTAATTTTTCAAGCCCCTTTTTCACTTGTCAGAATAGAAATAACTTCATCTAAAGCCTGGTCCATAGCAGAATAAGAATGATATTGGCATCTATACACATCTTCTAACTGATAAAACTCATTAATTTTTTTTTGGAGTAAACTCCACCCTTTTTCCTCAAACAAAAAAAAAATCATCAGAAGCATCAGAAAGGTTGGCATAAAATTTCATTACAATCCCCGTCATCGCATCGGCAGTAAAATAGCAGAAGTTTTCCCATTGCCGAGTGATAATCAATCGTTCAACTTCTCCTCCCCAATTTTTAAAACCTTGGTCATGAATTACTTTTAAATTTTCTTGCAAACTATGAAATCGAACAGTGGCTCTAAATCTAGCAAATCTCTATGCATCATATTCTACTTTTCATTTGCTCGATCTAAGTGCCATAAGAAATCTAGAAAAATTTGAAAAATTTAAAATAAATCCCAAAAATTCTGAAAATCAAAAGGTAAACTACTTTAAACCTAAATCTACTAAGTAAGAGTTCATCACCAAAGCATTTTATCAAAATTTCTCAAAAAATTTCACAATTTTGGATCTAGTCAATGTGAGAAAAATCTTTGGTGAAAACCAAAAAATTTTTACTTTAAAGTGTATTTTTACTTTAAAGAAAATTTTTACTTTAAAGTGTAGCTCTTATCTACAGAAGATGAAATCTAATGTTTTTTTGCCTCAAAATCGCCTCAAATCCATTCAAAATCAAGCCCTAGGTGCAAAAGAGAAGGTTGAAGGTGACTAAAGGGGGTAAAAATGGAGGTTTCTGGTGAAAATCGCGAATAAAAGGGTTAATTCACTGCTCTCGGGTCGAGGACGCCGTCGGCGCTGAAGGCCCAAAATTCACTATTTTGATTTGTCAAATTTTCAATTTCCTTTCAATTTTCTCCAAAGTTTTTAGTATTTTTAAGCACAAATTTTAATCTAAATTCATAAATACACATTTCACAAATAATCATTTTCACAAACAACAATAAACTATCTTTTATATATGAAAATACACTTTTTACAAACACTTTTCACAAATTCATACCTATTAAACAAACTAATAATAAATCAGCATCGAAATCAAGCCAAAACACTAAATACTGAAATAAAACTATACACATAATCAAAGTCAGAATTCTAAAGAAAAAACAAACCAAATCAAACCTAGCCAAATCCATATAGTTACATTAAAACACAAACATTTTTAAGCAAGTAAAGAGTTCATAATCTTTAATCATTCAGCCTCATCTTCAGCGCTTTTACATCCTCTAATATCTCTCATAGATTGGTAGTGAACATATAGGTTTTAGAAGAATTGGTATAGGAATTGATCTGTCAAATTTTCTTCGATTCATCCCTTTTCTTTAAACATCCAAACTAATCCTACTTCAAAAGTTCCAGTGTGATCAAAGTTTTCTTTCATTCTCCAATCTAGGTGATCAGAAAGGTACTTGAGATCTCCTACTGCATTCATAATACTCTAAAGTTCTCTTTCAATTTTCTTCAATTTTTCTCTAAAGCAAGTGAACTTCCAACTGCTAGTTTAATTAACGGAGATGAGGCATGTGAAGAATGATTTATAATAGCATTTAGTGCTTTATTTCCATTACCAACATACTGATCATCAATAGGAATCATAGGCTCCCATGGTAGTAAAACACTAAAGCATCATCATATACAAAATCATACTCAAATTTCTGGTGGATCAGATCATCAGTGTGAGCATTTCTCACCTACATATTCTACATCCTATGATCCATCCTCAAAATGTCTCCCTGTTGAATCTTCATCTGGTCCAACAACTCCCCTGTTGCTGAGGTCACTTGAAGTAGGCTTACTAGGGAGGAATTTCCCTAACCTATCTTTCAGATCTCCAATCAACTTGAGACTGATAAGTCTTAACATTGGTGGGCCCAATGGGTCTCTGAGGCTCAATCCTCTCCTCATTAGGTCTGAAATCAACTCATGCATGCTCACAAAGTTTGTAAATTATAGCAGGGTGTGCAAATACACCAGTGGTCTCTCCCAGAGCAATAGATCGAGTGTCCATATAAATGATAGAGCCTACATTTATATCCATCACTTGCTGAATACAGTAGTTTAGGATGGCTCTATCCTTGGTCACTTCACTATGGTGATTCGTTAGAATCATCCTCACATAAAGAAAATAGTGTCAGAATTTAGATACTACATTTAACATAGAAAGAAGAAAGTTAACTTTAACTCCATTTTTTAATTTTTCAAGCCCCTTTTTCACTTGTCAGAATAGAAATAACTTCATCTAAAGCCTGGTCCATAGCAGAATAAGAATGATATTGGCATCTATACACATCTTCTAACTGATAAAACTCATTAATTTTTTTTTGGAGTAAACTCCACCCTTTTTCCTCAAACAAAAAACAAATCATCAGAAGCATCAGAAAGGTTGGCATAAAATTTCATTACAATCCCCGTCATCGCATCGGCAGTAAAATAGCAGAAGTTTTCCCATTGCCGAGTGATAATCAATCTTTCAACTTCTCCTCCCCAATTTTTAAAACCTTGGTCATGAATTACTTTTAAATTTTCTTGCAAACTATGAAATCGAACAGTGGCTCTAAATCTAGCAAATCTCTATGCATCATATTCTACTTTTCATTTGCTCGATCTAAGTGCCATAAGAAATCTAGAAAAATTTGAAAAATTTAAAATAAATCCCAAAAATTCTGAAAATCAAAAGGTAAACTACTTTAAACCTAAATCTACTAAGTAAGAGTTCATCACCAAAGCATTTTATCAAAATTTCTCAAAAAATTTCACAATTTTGGATCTAGTCAATGTGAGAAAAATCTTTGGTGAAAACCAAAAAATTTTTACTTTAAAGTGTAGCTCTTATCTACAGAAGATGAAATCTAATGTTTTTTTGCCTCAAAATCGCCTCAAATCCATTCAAAATCAAGCCCTAGGTGCAAAAGAGAAGGTTGAAGGTGACTAAAGGGGGTAAAAATGGAGGTTTCTGGTGAAAATCGCGAATAAAAGGGTTAATTCACTGCTCTCGGGTCGAGGACGCCGTCGGCGCTCAAGGCCCAAAATTCACTATTTTGATTTGTCAAATTTTCAATTTCCTTTCAATTTTCTCCAAAGTTTTTAGTATTTTTAAGCACAAATTTTAATCTAAATTCATAAATACACATTTCACAAATAATCATTTTCACAAACAACAATAAACTATCTTTTATATATGAAAATACACTTTTTACAAACACTTTTCACAAATTCATACCTATTAAACAAACTAATAATAAATCAGCATCGAAATCAAGCCAAAACACTAAATACTGAAATAAAACTATACACATAATCAAAGTCAGAATTCTAAAGAAAAAACAAACCAAATCAAACCTAGCCAAATCCATATAGTTACATTAAAACACAAACATTTTTAAGCAAGTAAAGAGTTCATAATCTTTAATCATTCAGCCTCATCTTCAGCGCTTTTACATCCTCTAATATCTCTCATAGATTGGTAGTGAACATATAGGTTTTAGAAGAATTGGTATAGGAATTGATCTGTCAAATTTTCTTCGATTCATCCCTTTTCTTTAAACATCCAAACTAATCCTACTTCAAAAGTTCTAGTGTGATCAAAGTTTTCTTTCATTCTCCAATCTAGGTGATCAGAAAGGTACTTGAGATCTCCTACTGCATTCATAATACTCTAAAGTTCTCTTTCAATTTTCTTCAATTTTTCTCTAAAGCAAGTGAACTTCCAACTGCTAGTTTAATTAACGGAGATGAGGCATGTGAAGAATGATTTATAATAGCATTTAGTGCTTTATTTCCATTACCAACATACTGATCATCAATAGGAATCATAGGCTCCCATGGTAGTAAAACTTTTTCCCAAATTTATTTTTCCTAGTAAAAATTTTTCCCAACTTTCATATGGCACTTGGGATTGACTGCAAATCATAAAAATTTTTGAAGGATGCCCAAGTGCATAAATTGGCCCATTCATAGTGATTCTCATCATAGATTTAAATATAACTGAACCTATATGAGTAGGTTTCTCCATTTGAATGCATTAGTTTAAAATAGCACTCTCCTTGATGAATCTACTGATCTTCATAGTAGGGAGTAATTTTGTACAAATAAAGAAATGTCATTGTTTTGAAATTGGATTAAGTGATCAAGTAGGAAATCTAATATATCCATCATCTCGTACTTCCCACATATCACTTTCATCCGTCAGAAAATTATAAATCTCTTGCATCAAATCTCATGTAGGATTGAAATTTGCATAATGACAGATTAGAATGTTTTCTATCATATACAATTCATTAATCCTCGCAAGAGTAAATGGTACAGCCTTACCTCAAACGAAGACAACTCCTTGGCTAATTCCATGTAGATTTGCATAGAACTTCTTCACTACAAGTATAAAAATTGCTCGTCAAAACTATTATAACCCATATTAAATTTATATCTTTCCGACAAATTCAAAGGAGTAAGTTTCCTTGATCAATCCTCTTTCCC
>NW_018227599.1:8369-11540 GCF_001263595.1 Phalaenopsis equestris
TCTTTCCCTTCTTACACTTAGATCTTTTCAAATTTCTCTTATAATTTCTCGTATAATTGTTTGTGTTTCTTCTTATTATAAAATTCTCAAATTAAATTATAAGTGATAATTACCCTACTCTTAGGGATAATTGAAACATTGATATTCATTGAGCTTTAAAGATATTTACGGGACAGGTTATTAAGCAACATAATAAGTTTAAAAGAGCTCGAGACTTTTCACCAGTCAGAGAGAGGGAAGCATGGACCTGCTTCTTTGTCCAGATCTGTCGAATACTTGAAGGTCTACTAAACTTAATATGTTTAGCTTAATAAAAATCATCCTTAATCAAATTAATAGGGACCCACCAAGATATGTCCTAGAGTTGGGTAGATCACTAAAACCTTACTTTTCCACTTTATATAAAGTGACTTTTACTTTTCCACTTTATATAAAGTGCTCTCACATGCATTTTGAGTTTCAGGTGGTGGAATGAGATAACTCGTCAGGTATGTTTTTTATAGTTTACAGCGCCGTCTTTCTTGTACTTTCATAATATACTTTTGATATTAACACAAACTTGCATGCTAAACAACAATGTCACCCTGCATGAAAACTAAAACTACTAGGATAACCACAAAACCAAAACCCAAAACCAAAAATCAAATTAAAATCAACCAAGATAAAAAATTACCTCCACAAAATTCAAAATATAAAACAACTCAAAATTTAATCACTAATCACAAACATCATGAAACAACAATTATAACTAAATTAAGCACCACTAATAGATGATCGAGAATCCCTCGGAGGAGGTAACCTACAGTTGCTAACGAGACTTCCCACAGTCTAAATGAAAGTACATAACTTATTAAGTTGAGTTTAGTAAATTCATTTGGACTAAGTGAATCCAATAGAAAATAGTGGTGTCGGAACGAGGGAATCGTAGGATCCTACCTGGTGTCACTCTAATCAACTTTAACATCCCCCATAACATTTAAAGAACTTCAACCATAAGGCCACCTGATTTGACATCATAACTTGACACCGTAGAAAATTTAAACTCGTCACAGCAAGGAGCTTAGAGCTAGTATGGTGGGCAGCACAACCATCTTCAACAACAAAACTTGTCTTCCCCAACTAAAGCATTTCCTTCCTTAGAATTAAACAACAAATCCATAGGACTTTGAAGTAGTTTTCTTATGCAACATAAATCCTCACCTCATCTTTAGGCCTTTGTACAGCTCTGCATGACAATATAAGCCCTAACTCGTCTTAGGATTATGATGTTGTCGTTCGTCATGACCTAAATCCTCACATCTTCCAGGCTATTTGTGTGATCGTTTCACACAAATGTAAGCCCTAACAAATAAAATTTGCATGATGAAATACATAAATAATTTCTCCTCAAAATTGAAGCCAAACATTAGGATAGATTGGGAAGTCACCGAGGTTCTCTTCTGAATCCATGACATCCCCTAGTTCTTCCTCCTTTGGATTCTATAACAAATGTTCTTAATTTGAGCCAACCACATTCCACACATTTTTGTCCGATGTCATTGAAAAGTCCTATCCTTTTAAAATCCTTGAAGATAATATTTCATGATTTTTATCGAGAGTTTTCTTAGGTGACTTTGATCATTTAAAATGTAATTAACTATAGGGGCTTGCCCTTATAAAAAGCTTGTCCAAACCCAGCCTAATATAAACCCTATTTAATCCCTTATATTAAATAGGGAAACTTGTCGGGAAATAGAATGGTTTCGCAGACTAAAGAGATGTCATATATTTCTTAATTTATTTTATCGAGTCTCATCCTCAAGTCTTGTGTTTATCTTTTGGGATAGATATAGGGTTTAAGGTATAGTGCTCTTTCATTTAAACTATAAAAAATATGGGGTCAATTTGATTGCATTTTTTTTAATCTTATATATATGTGTAAATTAAAAAGTCCTTCCAAAGTGGACAATGGGATTTTGATCCTAGCGACCGACAGCTTCAAATGGGCAACTCCTCCAACCAAAGATAATGCCAACAGAGTGCAGTGCTATAATTTAGAAAAAGCTTCTTGAAAAGCTCAATGATCATGGTAGCTTCACAATTCCATGTGCAATAAGTGACAAATTTGATGGGAAAGTTTTATGTGATTTTGGGCAAGCATTAACCTTATGCCATTATCAATATTTAAGAGAATGAGATTAGGAGAAACAACCCCTACTACTGCAACTTTGTAGTTAGCAGATTGTTCTGTAACTTATCATAAGGGAGTTATAAATGATATTTTGGTGAAAGTGGATTGATTTATCTTTCCTGTTTATTTCATTGTGTTAGATATGAAGGAAGATAAAGAGATACCTATCATTTTAGGGAGGTGATCAAAGTAAAATATGTTCAAATTTTCGTACCTATTTTATACTATTTTAATGATATTGCACTTTAAAAAAAGGTATTTTTGATGTTTTGTTGCAGGAATGAGGAATTAAGATCAATGGAGCAAAAAGATGCAAAAATGAGCGAATTTAGAGCAAAAAGAAACAAAATGTAGAGAATTGCATTATGGTGCCGATGGCGCCATCGACGCCGCCGACGACGAGCTTTTCCCAAGGCTACAGGACAAAATCTCCAGAAGGCCACCGACGGCGCCATCGAAGCTGCCGACGGCGGGAGCGCCGGGTATGGGTGATTTTGGACGGGTGCATAAGCAACTCTTCGGAAAACTCATCCACATCCTTAAAGAAAAGATTTTGGCCAAAAATAGAAGAATCTTGTAGGTTAGATAGGTTCCATTAGTGTGTAGAGAGCTTGTTAGAGTGTGTAACTTTGAGGAATTCTTCGAGAAATTGTAAGAGTGGAGGAAAAGTGAGAGATTTCTTCCTCCTTGCTACTTTGAAGAGGAATTCCGTGTGTTGTAAAGAAAGGAAGAGATTCAGAGGAACTTCAAGGAGTGTTCTCGGGGAGAAATTTAGAGATAAGTTATTTATTTGTTATAGTTTGCATGGCTTTGATTTTATATACGAATTCCGAGTTTTGTTGTGCTTTCGCCATGAGTTCTGAGTAGTTTTCTCTATCTTTCTCCTTATCTCGAGATTTGTGAAATAGTGATTTGAATTGGTGAAGCCATAAAAAATGTTTAAGAAATTATGATGATCTTTTCACTTCGATCTTAATTTACTTTCAATCTGACCAATTGAT
>NW_018227599.1:12130-12727 GCF_001263595.1 Phalaenopsis equestris
GATAACTAGGACTCCATTAGAGCCCTATATTACTTGAGCGATACGTATACTTGCGTTGACAAATTCGACTTTGACATTATTGAATATTATATCTATACATCTTTATTAAATCAAACACATATATATAAAGTCGCAGTCAAGATTTTGACACCGTTGCTGGAATTTAAATCTTCTCGTAGCGTCATCAAATTCTTGTAATTGTCGGTTTATAAAAAGAAAAATGTCGGTCCAGTTTTTAGCGCCGTTGCCGGGGAGAATTTTAAGTGTAACGGATTTATTAGAATTATTAAAAAGTTCTTACGTAAATTGCAACTTATCTATATATTTATATATTTATATTTTTATTTTTAATTATATTAGTGAGTACTAATTTTAAATTGTATGTGCAAATTTGGACCTGAAAATCTTATACCATATGATTCGGAATTAGAACGAACTGTTAGAAAAATTAGAAAATTACAAAGAAAACCTAGAAATTGTGATACAATGGAAAACATTATGAGCAATCAAGGAATAGAGAATGAACACCAACCTAGACCCTTAAGAGATTATGCAAATCCTACAGCAGATGAAATTCACTTATCTATCCAAAATCCT
>NW_018227599.1:12917-13524 GCF_001263595.1 Phalaenopsis equestris
CACCCGGGATCTGTGAGAACTTGGGGAGAACTGTCACAGAAATTTCTATCCAAATATTTCCCTCCATCCAAGACTTCTAAACTAAGAAATGACATGACATCGTTGTGTCAGATTGATGGAGAGTCAATATATGAAGCTTGGGAGAGATTTAAAGATCTTCTTAGAAATTGCCCTCATCATTCGTTACCAGACTTGTTAAAAATTCAAACTTTTTATAATGGATTAGTGGGATCTCTTAGATCAATTATAAATGTTGCGGTTGGTGGTTCTTTAATGTCAAAACCTTTTGATGAGGCTTATTCATTAATAGAAGAAATGGCTACCAACAATTTTCAATGGCCCTCTAAGCGGGTAAATTCTAAAAGAGTAGCTAGTATCCATGATTCTGATGATCTATGTTAGCTTCGCAAATTGCTGCAATATCAAAGAAATTAGATCATTATGGGATGAATTATTCTTCAACACCTCTTATGATGGAAGAAAATTCATCTGGGCAATTTGTGGATGCTCAACCTTCATATGACACCTTAAATTCTATTAATAGACCCAACAACCCATATTCGAACTATTATAACCCAGGTTGGAAGAATCATCCAAATTTTAATTG
>NW_018227599.1:17340-18574 GCF_001263595.1 Phalaenopsis equestris
GATTTCTTTGATCATTTAGACTGGAGGATGAAAGAACATTTTGATCACTCTGAACATTTAGAAGATAGCTTGATACGACTGATGAGGAGGATGAAATTAATTGAGGAGGATTCAACTGAAGAATTTCCTTTCCAACCCTTCTACAACCTCTTCGTTCATGTGCAATCAATGGGTGATCTCAAAGGAGAAACGAGCACAGAATCTAACGAGTAGTAGATTTACTATGCTACGTTTATGTTTATGTGTGTTTAGATTTGAACTTTATATTTGCTTTGCTTTAGAATTATGCATATAGATCTCTGTAGAGTTGAGACTAAGCATAGGATTTTTTGTTTTCAGCGTTTTGAGTGTTGTGGTTTGAATTGCGATGCTGAATTAATGTATTGAAGTTGAGAAAATACCAAATTTAGGTGTATTATGTAACCTTTATTGTACCCCTTCGAATTTATATATAAATGTGATGTTTTGTTTTGTGAAAGTTTGTATGTGTTAAGTACATCATTTAATTATTTAAAATTATGTCTATAAAGATTAAACGGATATCGTTTAGGCTTAGACTTGATCAAAATCACAAAAATATGGAATTTGGACAAAATCAATAGAGCACGCCGACGGTGGGAATTTCCCGAGACTTAGGTTCAAAAACATAATAGATCAAAAACATAATAGCGCGCGCCAACAGCGCCATCAACCCCGTTGTCGGTGATATCACAAAAATACCTCTTTAACCGTGATTTTGACCGGTCAACCACCACTATTCATCATCCCCTTTCTCCTAAAAACACCATTTTCAAATTAAGGCTTGGTAAATCTTGGATTGGGAGACGATTTCAAGGCTTTTTGACACCGGATTTGATCTTCTTTAGGTAAGAGATTCACTCCAAGTTAAAAATAT
The DNA here is from genome assembly GCF_001263595.1 of Phalaenopsis equestris. Lineage (NCBI taxonomy): Eukaryota > Viridiplantae > Streptophyta > Magnoliopsida > Asparagales > Orchidaceae > Phalaenopsis > Phalaenopsis equestris. Next base: position 18,236 of record NW_018227599.1, read on the forward strand.
TTGATCTTCACCATATATTTCTTCCACAATGAGGAAACCCAAAAATTTGAAAATGTGAAGAAAATCTTGGAAGAAATTCATGGATCTTATTGTTGAAATCTTTGAATTACCATTGGAAGCCATGATTTACATATTAGAAGTAATTTTTGAATTTTTTCTTTGATTTCTTTAGATTAAAAATGGATCCACGTCAAAAGAGAAGAGTTGAGTTCGACAATTGATGCTTCATTAACGTGATGGCTCAAGCTCGATTTACTTCAATGCTTAAAGGAAAAAAGTGTATACAAGATCGAGTTTTTGAGAGTTCGGGAGGAGAAATTGAACAGGTTATTGCCGAGC
>NW_018227599.1:19166-20019 GCF_001263595.1 Phalaenopsis equestris
GGAGCTATTCTGAATTTTTGTATTCAGAATAATAAAACTATAAATGTGGGGAGAATTATTTTCAAGAATATATTGACTACGACAAGAAGTGAGACTAGTGGAGGTCTAGGACATCATGGACTTATTTATACACTTTGCCAACTTTCTGGAGTGGAAGCTGGAGAGGAAGAATGGGTTCATCCTATGAAACCCATTAATAAATCTAATTTGAAGACTTATGTATCCCATGAGAAATGGAGAACTGGAAGTAGGAGTTAGGAACCTTCTACCAGTAGAGATGTCCCCTCTAAAAGTTATGACCCTCCTCCTCCTTCTAGCTCCCTTACCTTAACAGATTTGATGAATGAGTTGACCTTATAGAGAAAGAGCATAGATTTAATAAACAAAAGTATTGGAGGTATAGAATGCCAACATGATTATGATAATGAGTACCTGTAGAGGCATTCTGATTTAGAGATAGCTTATTATGACGCTCAGGCCCGACACTACAGAGGAGAGCATGATGTTACATTTCTTGAATGCCCCCGATATACTCAGTATCAACCCAATCCACCTGCTGATCAAGGCAACGATGAAATAGCTTGGGATTTTGATATTTAGAATTAAATTGATGTACTTATGTTTGTATTTTAATTTTATGTAATCTTAGATAATTTTATTGCTGTAAATGTTTAATGTGGTAGTAGAAATGTGCATGTGTAAGTTGTAGATGTTGCTCAGTACTTTATGGATTGTAATGCGATGTGATATTTATTTTCATTTTAGTATTTTTGTCTTTTGTTTAGCATTGTAATTGTGTTAGGAAATGTTGTATGTTTTTGTTTTAGTTTTTATACTTATTTCAAAATTTCAT
>NW_018227599.1:21286-40789 GCF_001263595.1 Phalaenopsis equestris
CATAACTTTTATAAAGTACTAAAATTACTTGAGGACAAATAATAGTTAAGTTTGGGGGATTTTGACCAAAGTAAAATATGTTGAGATTTTCGTATCTCTTTTATACTATTTTTAATGATATTGCACTTTAAAGAAATGTATTTTTGATGTTTTGTTGCAGGAATGAGGAATTAAGGTCAATGGAGCAAAAAGAGGTAAAAATGAGCAAATTTACAGCAAAAAGGACCAAAATGTGGAGAATTGCACTAGGGCGCCAACGGTGAGCTTTTCCCGAGGCTATATGAAAAAATCATCAGAAGGCCGCCGACGGCGGGATCGAGGCCCCTGACGGCGGGATCGACGGTTATGTGTACTTGTACAATGGATAAGGCTGGATTTTTGAGGGGTGCATAAGGAACTCTTGGGAAAACTCATCCACATCTTTAAAAGAGAAGATTTTGGCCTAAAATAGAGGAATCCTGGAAGTTAGATAGGTTCCATTAGTGTGTAGAGAACTTTTTAGAGCGTGTAACTGTGAGGAATTCTTCGAGAAATTGTTAGAGTCGAGGGAAAGTGAGAGATTTCTTCCTCCTTGCTACTTCGAAGAGGAATTTCGTGTGTTGTAAAGAAAGGAAAAGATTCAGAGGAACTTCAAGGAGTGTTCTTGGGGAGAAATTTAGAGATAAGTTATTTATTTGTTATAGTTTGGATTTGAATTAATGAAGCCATTAAAATGTTTAAGAAATTGTAATGATCTTTTCACTTCAATCTTAATTTACTTTCAATCTGGACAATTGATTTGTTAAAATATGTTAAGTTTACAACTAAAGTGAAGATTACATCCATGGTTCAGGGAGGTCAAAGCCCTTGGAAGTTTGGTGCAAATAAATAGGGAAATATTACTATCAAGCGTATAATTGGAGATTTTAGAGTGACAGACTAAAATCCCCAATTCGGTCCTATCATTTGGCTGCTGATGTGTAGATGTTAGCCCTCAGGTGAGGGGAACGTGGGAGCTCCGAAGTGAGAGTCGGTATCCTCCCAGCCTAGCCCCAGATTCAGTAACCAAGCATAGGATTAGTCAATATTCTTTATGCCTGGACCAAAGGGTAAAGAATAGGTATGCTCCTATTTCAATTATAAATTGAACTAATTCATTTTATCCATTCACTATAATTGTGTGACAAGGAGAAGGATGCTTTCTTATATATTGAATATCACAAAGTAAACCCTACTTTCTATCATTAGTTATTTATTATTTATCCAAATTATCTACTTATTTCGATTGCCTATTAGTGACAGATAAGCAAATTGAACGCTGTCATTGTAGTTGAAGTATTACTTTTTATTAAGCCTTAGTCTGTAGTATTCAATTTCTCCATGTGGGATCGATAACTAGGACTCCATTAGAGCCCTATATTACTTGAGCGATATGTATACTTGCGTTGACAAATTTGACTTTGACATTATTGAATATTATATCTATACATCCTTATTAAATCAAACACATATATATAAAGTCGCAGTCAAGGTTTTGACACCGTTGCTGGAATTTAAATCTTCTAGTAGCGTCATCAAATTCTTGTAATTGTCGGTTTACAAAAAAAAATGTCGGTCAGGAGGCCTTTCCTAGTTATGGGAAAAGCAATGATAGATGTGTAGAAAGGGTAATTAACTAGTGTGTCAATGATCAAAAAATTACCTTTAATATTTCAAAATCAATGAAGTATCCTGCAAAAGGTATAGATGATGAATATTACAGAATGGATGTAATAAGATATCTTAGTGAATGCCATTTGAAAACAACTTATGAAGAAAAATCTGAAATTAAGGAGTTGGAACATGAGCAAGAAGAGGATCTAATTTTCATGAGGAAGATTCAAATTATGTTCGAGAACGTTTTGAAGTTTTGGACATGATGGAAAAAAGATAAATCTTTTTTGTCCATCAATTAAAAAACCTCTTGAACTTGAATTGAAGTTGCTTCCTAAACATTTAAAATATGCTTTTTAAGTTGATTCCTCAACATTATCGGTTATAATTTTCTCAAATGTATCTTTAGAAGAAGAAGAAAGTTTAATTAAAACTTTGAAAAGAAAGCCTTTGGATGGACAATTGCTGATATTAAAAGAATCGGTCCTTCAATTTGTATGCATTCAATTTGTATGCATAGAATTTATGCATAGAATTCATATGGATAAAAACTACAAAACCAGGGCTGATCCTCTAAGAAGATTGAATCCTGTTATGAAAGAAATTATTAATAAGTAAATTTTAAAGCAGTTATAGGCTGGAATTTCTACCATATTTCAGATAGTTCATGGGTTACTTCAATTCACTGTGTTCCTAAGAAAGGATGAGTGAGTGTGACTACGAATGAACATAAAATGAACATAACAAGTTAATACCGACAAGACAAGTCATTGGGTGGCGAATATGCATTGATTATAGAAAATTAAATCACAAGCCACTAGAAAAGATCAGTTTACATTACCCTTTCTAGATCAAATATTGGATAGAATAACTAGGAAACAATACTTTTATTTTCTGGATAGATATACTGGTTAACACCAAATATAAATAGCTCTTGAGGATCAAGAGAAAACAGCTTTTACCAGTCCTTGTGGTACATTTGCTTTTAGAAGAATGCCCTTTGGCTTTTGTAATGTCTCTGCTACATTTCAAAGATGTATGATGACTATTTTCTGTGATTTAATTGATAAAGGAATTGAAGTTTTTGTGGATGATTTTCAGTGTTTGGAACTTCATTGGTATCATGTTTAGAACTTTTATCAAGAGTTTTTAAGCGCAGTGAAGAAACAAATTTAGTCCTTATTTAGGAAAAAATGTCAATTTATAGTAGCATGAGGAATTGCTTTAGGACATCATATATCAGAAAATGGTATGGAAGTAGATCTTGCAAAAATTCAAGTGACGCTAATTTATCTCACCAAACAAATTTGAGTGAAATTAGAAGTTTTTTAGGATGCTCCATTTTACAAGTGATATATTAAAGACTTCTCACAAATTGCTAAGCCTTTATGTCATTTACTTGAAAAAGATGTAATTTTTAGTTGTGATAAGGAGTGCCTAACAGCTTTTGAGCTCTTAAAAGAAAAACTAGTCACTACACCAATTATTGTTTCACTAGGCGTGGAAAACCCTTTTGAATTAATGTGTGATTCAAGTGATTATGCTATTGTAGCTTTTTCGGGACAAAAACATTATAATATTTTCAAAGTAATTTACTATGCTAGTAGAACTCTTAATGAAGCTCAAAATAGTTATATCATAACTAAAAAGGAGTTATTAGCAATAATATACACTTTTGATATATTAAGATCATATTTAATTGGAATGAAACGTATTGTGCAAACATATCATTCTGCAATTAAAAATCTAATGAAAAAAAAGGATGCAAAACAAAGACTGATAAGATAGATTCTTCTTATGCTAGAATTTGACTTTGAAATAGTAGATAAGAAGGGAGCTGATAATCAAATTGTTGATCGAGAGATAAGAAGGGAGCTGATAATCAAATTGTTGATCATTTGTCCAAGATTAAATTTGAAAAAACACTCTGTTTTGAAAAAGAAATTAATGAACATTTTCTAGATGAAGAATTTTTTAATATTAATGAGTGTTGTGTTCCTCGGTATGCCGACATTGTGAACTTTATTGTCAATGATATCATATCATATGGCCTGACATACCAACAACAGAGGAAAGTTTTACCTGAAGCTAAGAATTATTTTTGGGATTATATAAATAAGGAAAGGATCTAATTATTCAAAGATGTGTGCCTTAGAAGAAACTTACATAATTTTTCAAAAATATCATAATTCTAAATTTAGGGGACATTCTGGTGTTGATAAAACAACTTACCAAAGTTTGCAATCTGGATTTTGTTTGCCTACATTCCTTAAAGATGTTAACATTTATATCAAAACTTGTGAACGATATCAACTATTAGGCAATATTTCTAGGAGAAATGAGATGTCTGTCACTTATTGTTGGACGTTGAGATATTTAATGTTTGGGGATTAGATTTCATGGGACCAATTATACAATCTTTCAAATATATATATACATATATATATATTATTAGTAGTAGACTATGTATCCAAATTGATAGAAGTTATTACTTTCCCTCAATTTGATGCTCAAGGTGTTGTAAAGTTTAGGAACAAAACTATTTTGTAGATTTGAAATGTCGAACATGATCATAACTGACTGAAAGTCATTTTAGAAATGGAATAATGGAGAAATTATTAAAGAAATATCATATCAACCATTGAATTGCTACTGTTTATCATCCTCAGAAAAGTGTTTTAGATGAATTATCCAATCAAGAAATTAAAAAAATTTTGGAAAAATCTGTGAATCCAACAAAAATGGATTGGTCAGCATACTTGATTATGCTTTGTGGGCTTATAGGACAACATATAGAACTCCTATAGAAATGTCCCCATATAAGCTAATATTTGGCAAAGATTGTCATTTACTAGTTGAACTTGAGCATAAAGCATATTGGGCTATTAAAGAATTTAATTATAATTTAAAGGATGCTCGTGAAAAAAGTCTATTATAATTAAATGAGCTGGAAGAGAAAAGGAATGAATTTTAGGAGTGTTAAAATTTATAACGAAAAGATGAAGATGTGGCGTGATCGGAAGGAAGATTCTTACTAAAAATTTTGAGCTAGAGCAATAAGTTTTGCTATATAATGGAAGATTAAGAATATTTCTAGAAAAACTTGAGTCTAGGTGGATGGGCCCATTTGTTGTGATAAAAGTTTATCCCTATGAAGTTGTGGATATAAAAGATCCTAAAATTGAGAAAATATTCAAAGTGAATGGTCACTGACTGAAACCCTATTTACTATGATATTATTTTAAATTAAATAATCACCGGTTATATCGTGCTTACGTCGTTAAACCGAGCACTTTTTGGGAGGCGGCCCATAGTTATCAGTGTGTTTCTATTTTAAATGTTATGTTGTTGTGTTTGATTAAAAAATTATGGTGGTATTTTTTAAGATATAAAGATTTAGTGATGATTCTAAGAGCTTAATTGATGACCTAGACATGTTAGAATGTATATTTGGACATTAAGTAGACCTGTGCTAAATGAAGCACTATCGCATAAGCTCCAACACTCGGTGCTTAAGTGTGATAGTTAAGAAAACATGCATAATTAAGTTTCTAGAAGAATTAAATGTGGTTTAGTAGGTTTAAACGTGGTTTAGTGGGTTTAAACATGGTTTAGTGGTTTGTGAACATGTGTATTGTTTCTAGGCTTCATCCAAGACCTATAAATAGCATGGAATGAAGAGAATTCTCACCACCCTACTTCAAATTTTTATTCAACCACCCCATAAATTCTAAATGAAGAAAGTACTTACAAAAATGTCTTCTTGGGAGATTTAAATGACGATGGAAGAAGAAGCTATGAAGAAAAAGTTTGTTAATCAAAGTAGGCAAGAGTTATACAACGGATTCGTAGCCATTAGTATAGAAGGAATAGTGGAGAAGATCACAAATATTGAGGCTGATGTGGCTTCAATTAACAAAAAAGTGAATGTGACTAACACACATTTATACCATATCGAATGGAAACTTAAAACATAAATTAGCCATACAAGTTTTATAGAAGAAATGGAGAAGATGATGTACCTGAAAAACAAATGGATTGAAGAAGGCTCAACAAGAGTTCTTTACCACCGCTTGTTCCATCATATCTATATTTTAAAGCCTCTAGAGAAACCAATGAAAGGTTGGAATATGTTTCACCGGAAGGAGAGTGGAATTAAGTTCTAGAGTTTGGTATGTACTTTTTTGTGAAACTAATGAAAGTATTTATTTGTGTGTAAAAAATTGTGTCATTTTATGTTTAATCGAATTAGTGAAAATTGATGAATTTTGAGAAAGAAGAGAATTGAATGGGAAGAAAATAATTATTAAGATTTACATGACCTAGGGGTTGTTGGCTTAGGCTAGATGTGCATTTCACTTAAAATCAAAAATATCAAAATTTAGTATGAAGGAATAAGATTCTGTTTTTCTATTTAAAGTAAAGAAAATTGTATTTTAAAGCATTAAGAATCTTAGAGTTTCATGTAAGTAGAAAAGAATGAGACTTTATGAAAAATCTTCGAAGCTAGTATGAATTTATAAAGAGAAGGACGGTAAGAAGTTTTGACTTTAAGAGGAGAATAGTGAAGAGAAGGACAGTAAGAAGTTTTGACTTTAAGAGGAGAATAGTGAAGTTCAAAATTATTAAAGGATATCCAAATATAGTAATACTCACATGGAAAATAAAAGAAAAGAAAGGATTGAAAAAGATTTTAAAGAAAAGAAAAGAAAAAGAAAAGAGAAAAGAAAAAGGCAAGAAAAAGAAAAAGAAAAGGAAAATATGTTAGGAGAGGCTTAAGAAGATGTCTAATAAAAAATTGGCTTCACTTGAATCAACTTGAAGAAAAAGGCTTTATTAAATTTTCTAAACTTGTATCTGAGTATTAGCTTCCTTACCAGTAAAATTTTCATGAAATTCTTTTTCAAATGGATGTTATAAGTATTTTCGATATGACAAAATATAATTCTTCTTGAAATGAATAGATATTCAGAACTCCTAAACTTTATTACTATATGTTATTATAATTTTAGTTTTAACCGAAGTTATTAAAAGTTTTTCTTAAGTTATACTATTATATTTATTAAAGCAAATAATAGAAATTTACAGGTTAATATTTGTCATAAGTCCTTTTTTTATGTAGCAAAAGGGTCATTTGAGGACAAGTAATATTTAAGTTTAGGGGATTTTGATACACCAGAATAATATATTATTTTATGTGTATATTTTATGCTTATTTTGGTGATATTGCACTTTAAAGAAGGGTATTTTTATGTTTTTGTTGTAGGTATATCAATTTTAGGCATTTGGAGCAAAAAGTAGTAAAAAAGAGAAAATTTGGAGCCAAAATAAAAAATTTCATAATCTAGGCACCATTTTAGAGAGAGGCAGCGCTAGAGGCGCCAGATTGGACCCTAAAGTGCCAGAATTTAGAAAAAGTGCAATCTTCATTCAGCGGCGCAAGAAGAGCCAGAATTTCCAGAATCCAGAGAATAGCGCAGACTTTATTAGGCTGTCACCAAAAACTCCAAAGACAAATTAAAATGGAGTAAGTCAGTTTGTGTCTATTTTTGAGCAAATTTTGAAGTCTTCAAACATTTAAAACATCCATTGGAGTGGTTCAATGCATCTAGAAACTTTAGAAGGCCTCTAAAGAAGCGATATTCCTCTTGGATGATGAGACTTATCTCTTGGTGCAAAAAGGTAAGACTTTGGAGGGGGAATTGGTGGGAATCTTGAATTCCTTTTCGGCCCTAAGAAAAGGAGGAGAGTTTAAAGAGAGGTTGAGGAGAGGGGTGTGAGATAGAGAGAGTTTGTTTGACATGAGAGAGAAGAGAAGGATTTTCTTTTAGGGTTGTAAGAGAAGAGGGAATGTGAGAGATTTCTTATTCATTATTCATTACACTTCATTACACTTCTAAGAGAGAATTGATTGTGATTGTAAAGAGAGAAACTGCTTGAAATGAACTTATATGGTTTTGCTTGGGAATGAGTTTGAGATAAGTTGTGTTCTTTTCCTTATTTGTTTTGTAATCTTGTTTTTATATATGAAATCCGTGTGTTTTTCTTATCCTTCTCATGAATTCTGAGTAGTCTTATTTTTCTTTCTCTCAATAGTGAGATATGATTTTGTGAATAAATAATTTTATTTTATAAGGTTTTAAATGTCGATAAATTGTGATGAGATAAATTGTGATGATTTGAACTCGTGATGATTTGAACTCTGATCTTCATTTACTTTTCGATCTGGCCAATTGAAAGGTTAAATTTTTTTAGGAATCATATGATCCGAAAGGGCTATGCTTTCTACGACAAGGTAAGAGACATTCAATTTCATGGGTGAGAATGTAATCCATGGGGTTGCATACAAATAAATAGAAAAATATACTTTGGTAAACACATAATTAGAGATTTTAAGGCGACAAATTTTTATCCCTAATTTGGTCCAGTTTTTTGGAAACTAAAACGAGATTGTTAGCCCTTAGGTGAGGGAGAAGTGAGAGCTTTGGAGTGAGAGCCAGTATCCTCTCAACCTATCCATAAGTTTAAAGACCAAAATCTAGATTAGTCAATGTTCTATATACACTGAGAGGGCAAAGAATAGAATTGCTCCTATTTGGCACAATACAATTTCGTATGTATTTTAAATAATTTTAATTTTTTTCAAATTTCATAAACTCATTGTGAGGTGAATGATGCTTTCTTATATTTGAACTCTTCATTTCAAAACTCTGTTTAGTCTTTATAAGTTTACTTTTGAAGTTTAGCAAGTAGTTTAGTTAACTTAGTTATTTCAATTGCTTTTCTTTTAGCACATATTAAATTTACTTTAGATTTGATTTACTTACTTAAGTTTTATAGTTTGAATAGATAGTTTGAATAGTGTTAAGTTTTATAGTTTGAATAGTGTGTTTGAAGTTATATCCTTTTATTACTTGAGGGATAGATATACTTGCATTATTATTATGGTTTTGACAGCTTAGAGATTTTAAAAGATAAAATTATTTTATTAAATTTATTTTTATTGAGATTGAACTGCATATTTATTATTAGTGATAGTCGACCGTATTAGATTATTAGTGATAGTCGACCGGCCAGATCAGTATACCTACAAGATATACATGAAAACAAGATTTCTTTAAAGTGTAAATTCATTAAAAAACATGGAATAAAAATGAAGGAGTTTAAGCATGCAAAGTCATCGAAATGCATCAGATCAGAATTTTCTTCTTTGCTCATTTTGACTCCAAATTGAATTGTTTTTGCTTCATTTTCACCAAACATTCTTTTCTTCTACCTGAAGACAAAAATATGAAAAATACCTTCCTTTAATGTATAATATTATTAAAAATTTGCATAAAATGACCATGAAATATACAATAAAACAAGTAATTTTTAGGTGGATCAATAACCAAATGCCTCCTCTCTATAGCCAACAAAATAACATTTCCTTGACTTAGCCTCAAGCTTGCTAAAAGTGTCAAGATTGATTAGAAAATTAGAAAGACAACCAAAAGTCCTAGGATGAGAAAATTTGAACTCTTTGTCGCTTCAGACCTCAGATAATTCACGGTCTAATTGGATGGATGACCCCTTGTCGATCAAGTAAACTCCAGCGCTGACCACATCTGCCCAGACATTTGGTGTTAGTCCAACTTGCAATCTCATGCTCTTGATAAACTCCTTGATGGTCCTTTTTATGCGCTCTGCAAATTCATTTTTTTTTTTTGGGGTCCTAGGAATGGTCTTCTCCCCATTCTAATACCCTGAGCTACACAATACTCCTGAACCCACCATCAATGTACTCACCACCATTGTCAGACCTCAAACATTTCAGTTTTAGATTTGTCTCTGTCTCAACCATGGCTTTCCATGTTTTAGACACAGTAAATACATCATATTTATGCTTCAAAAAGTAAACTCATACATTTCTGCTATGGTCATCTATGAATGAGATGTAGTAGTGAGAGTTTACAAGAAATGTCACTTAGGAAGGTCCCTACACATCAGTGTGCACAAGTTCCAATTTTCTTGCCTTTGACACTTTACCACATTTTAAGAATTGATATTCTTCTATTTAGACAATGCAACTTTCACACATGTCGAGGTCAACTGACTTCAGTTCAGCTAGCTTGCCTCTGGACTGAAGTTCTTTCATGCCTCTCTGACTCATGTGTCCAAGTCTGTAATGTCACATTCCTGTTGTGCTCTCTGCAACTATAGTATTAGCACTATTAGTTAAACTATTACTCATATAGAGTGTATTGGTTTTATTACCCCAAGTCAGTATCAATGAGTGACCTTCCAAGTGCTATATGAGAACACTACTGAATGCCCTCCTTCATGGAGCTGCCCAATAGAAATTAAATTCTTCTTCAGCTCAGAAATGGGTCTGACCTTTTGCAAGATCAATTTATTCTTGTTAGGGAGTATAATTTCTACATCTCCCATCCCCACCACTTTCAGCGCTTCTCCATCAGCCAGATACATCTTCCCAAAGTTACATGCAACATAGTTTCACATTAACTCTCTGTGGGAAGATATATGGAAAGAAGCCCCTGAGTCTAGTATCTAGTCATCAACATAGCTGTGAACTGCAAGTAATAGTGCATCCTACACTTCTTCAGTTACACAATTACACTGATGTTCTCGATGTTCTTTGATTTTTTGTTGTTCTTCTTTTTGTGGCAAGTTTTGCCTCAATTCTAGAAGGTTGCTTTCTGAACAGGCTTTGACAAGCTCTTGTCTCTATGCTTTGTTTTTTATCTTCCTTTGTTTAACTTTCTGTTATGTGATCTCCCTCTAGAGTTAACATTTAGTGTCGAACTCGAACCGGAGGTCTCACCATAATCTTTTCTGCACACCTCCTCAGCCAAAATCAAATCACGAATCACTTCATTTTGCAAGTTAAATTTACCTGCAAAATTGCAAACTACCATCCTTATGGCTTCTCGGCTATTTGACAATGAAGCCAATAACATCATCGAACATATCGTATTGTCAAAATCAATTTTTGTCATAAATGTTAATTAATAAATTTTTTGAAACCTAAATGAAATCGTGAATAATATAAGATAATATTCTAAATAAATGTTAATTAATTTTTCATTAAGTTGCCAACATGTTAACATTTTAATAAAGTATAATTCACTTGTAAATATATTATTAATTGAAAAAAAATAATGTTCGAATTAGTTTTCTATTATTTTCAACTTTGTAATTAACTTTTAATCCTTCATTAAGTCATTATCAGCTCTTTATTTCCTTATTCTCTCTCACAATAAACCTCGTCTCAAAAAAAAAGGAAGCAAGGAATTCACGACAGAAGCTTGCTAGCGAAAACATTGACGAGATGCTGGGCGTGGTGGCAGAGAACGCTGCCACCGACGCCGAATTCCTGATTTAGGGGAAAGTAAATGAGTTTTAAAATCAGCAAAATTTATGCTGCTATTTTTAACCACATGCAATTCTCCTCTCCCGTCTTCAAAACCGATCCGATGAAAGATGCATTCCTTCTTTGAATTTTTTTAATATTTGCCTTTGACTTTTGAGTCCATGATGACGGCTGCTTAAATTACAAATGCCAAATTAATTTTTTGTATGATGGTAAGAATTCTAAAATCAATACGGGCCACAGAAATTATTCCACAAGAAACTGCGTTCCACGCGGTCGACACTTAACGAGCATGGTCGTATAAGTTGACCATTGGCCAAGACTTCTTCAATGTAGCGTATCACATTGCTTACATTTCTGACTAAAATATAATACTGAACTCGGCCGTGCTAAAAATTTGATCATACAATACTTCCTTTTATATAGATAATCACATGTAACTGCACTTCATTGCCTGTATGATATCAGAATCTCTACACACATATAGCCATCATTTTACGTAGTTCGGTTCTGCAATACCTTACGTTTTTGAAGAGAAAAGTCATGCCAGCAATAAGGAGAATCGAGCTCGTGTTGAACCGTGAGGGGCGGTCAACGGCGCCACGAGGCTACGTGCCGGTCGTTATTGGAGAAAATGATGTTGACACAGATACAGAGAAGTTCTTTGTGCATGTAAAACTGCTGAAAGATCCGTTCATTATCAAGCTCTTTGAGATGGCAGCTGAGGAGTTTGGCTACGAACAAGAGGGTATAATCAGAATCCCTTGCAAGATTGAGTATTTTATGAAAACGGTGGATGAGATTTGCGGGGATTGATGACAATTTCTTGCATGGATTATTTTGTGCATTTTTAATTCCCGTGTGATACATATGTAGCTATTCTATCTTGTTTATGTTTTTTCTAAGAGAATTTGAGGTGACAAGGTTTTTTCATTAATTGGTACATCTGTTATCTTTGTTTTATGTTTAGCAAATATTTTTCTTAATTTCAAAATGCTGCATGCTTAAAAAATTTGCGGTTACAAAGTGATTATATGTAATCTTAGTATTGCATGAATATCTATGTAAAGTGATTATTTAACATCTCACTATTACCCAAAGATTTAGTACATTTTACATAAAAAAAAAAGTGTCAAGAAGAAACATAAAGATGTTTTGCAAATGGCCAGCATATGATATGGCAAAGAACTATCTTTCAAGGACAACTCCAAATCCCAGGATAAGCTAGCAGCATCAATCCCACTCATAAGGGCGACATAATTCCTGGGGTTTGCATTACTCCTGGGGTTAATGCACCAAGACAGTGATCACTAATCTAACTTCATGGTCAGCTGATTTGTCACCTACGTGGTCAAACATCTACCCAACCTCGTTGTCTCCTAGCTGGACCACAACCCAACCACGTAACTACCCGACTGCATCAGGTGCCGTCACCTGGCCCAAAGCTAGGCACTCATGTCAGTGGCTCCCACACATTGCATGTTTGAGATGAATAAAAGGCCCCCAACTTACCCTAGAATTTTAGGAGCACAGGGTGTAATTTTACGCAAGCCTATTCCTATAAATAGGGGTGTTTCATAAATAAAAGAGGGGATCATTCTGTCTCCCTATCTTAAACAATCACTCTCTTTCTTTCTTCTCATCTAGAATTATATTCCTTAGGTATGTCTCCCAGACGGATTTTGATCCAACATCCTAAAAGGCACAGTGAATATGAATTGGTGTTGACAATAAGAAGAGGGGTACGATGATCATAGTGAAAGACAAGCAGCCAAGGGAAGGTGACCAAACAAGGCACCAACTAAAGACAATGTTGATTTCGATGTCTGGTAGCAGACGACCTGAGGCGGTGACCTTAATGCTACCCAAAAACTTAATTTGGTGTTTAATACTTGGACAACTAATCTAGAAAGTATGCAAGACAACAAAATAATAATTTTTAACTTTAATTAATCATTATGATGTAAATGCAAGTATATGTATCACACAAGTAATATTGGGCTCTAATGGAGTCCTAAGTATCAATCCCATAGGGAGGTGAAAATTATTATAATAATAACACAAGAAAATAATATCTAAACTATAGAAAACTTATATAAGAAAGCAGCTGAAATTATTTTATGCTACTAAATAAACTTTCTTTACTACAGTTATCTCTAAATTTGAAAGATAAATCTAATGTGTTTTAACTAAGTTTTATGGCAAAGAAATCAAATTTTAAAAAGTATCCTTCCACTTAAAATGAGGTTATAGTCAGTGAATAATCAAAATCTTTGTAAATTATATTGGCTAATCAAGAGTTTGGTTTTAGGCTGGGAAGATACTAGCTCTCACTTTAGAGTTCCCACATTCCCCTCACTCGAGGGCTAACATCTTGCTTTAGTTTTCAAACCTTTGTACCAAATTAAGGATTTTAGTCTCACCCTAAAATCTCAATTTCTGCGCCCAAGTAAGCATATTTCCATATATATTTTCACTTGAGCCCATGAATTACAATCTCATTCTTGAGAGCAAATATGATTCTTACTTTGTTGAAGAAAGAATAACCCTCTCGTATCATATGTTTCACAACAAATTTTAAAAAAAATTAATTGGCCAGCTTGATAAGTAAATGAAGATCGAAGTTTAACTCATCACACATATGAAATTAAAATGCTTTTAAATAATTTAGATTTTTCACATGACTATATCTCATTGTAGGGAGAGGAACAAAGCAAACTAGTAAGATTTCATGTGGAAGATACAACAAAACATAGATTTATATATAAAAACAAGTTTACACAACAAGAAAAGTAAAATACAAACAACTTATCTCATTCTCCACCCTAAGGAAATCCCTTAAAGTTCCTTTGAATCACTTTCTCTTCTTATAATATCACTCAATTCTCTCTAGAAATGTAATGAAGAAAAAATCTCTCACTTTCTCTCTCCTCTTACAGGTCTGAAGAAAATCCTCTCTTCACTCTCACCCCACTACTCTTTAATACACTCTAACTCTCTAATGCACTCTCCTTCTCTCCTTTTCTATTATAAAATCAATATTATATAATGTAGGGTTGAATTCCAAAGAGTCTCATTTGATATCCCTTCAAAATTCGTCCAAATTCACTATATTTGGAAGATAACCGCCTCTAGCACCTAGGCACTAAAATCTGGGGCATAGGTGTCTCCTTCTCTGTATTTTAGCGGGTAGGCACTAGATCCTAGTGCATAGGAACTAATTCAAAGTTTTTAAAAAGTGGGCTTTTGACTCCAAATTTCGTTCTTTTTGCTTCCTTTCAGCTCCAAATGTCTAATTTAGTTTACTTGCAACAAAAAATGAAAATACATTTCTTTAAAGTACAATATAACTAAAAGTAAGCATTAAATGTATGTATAAAAGTTTAATATATTTAGACATGTCAGAATATCTCAAACTTAACTGTTACGTGTCCTCAAGTAACTCTCTTACTATATAAAAATTATGACTTATGGTAGTGATCTTTTCTTAAAGACTTCTATAGCTTTTGTTTTATAAATACAATAGTGAAACTTTAGAAAACTTTTCAATAACTCAAGTTAAAAAACTAGAAATGTAATAATATCTAGTAATCAAGTCTACGAGTTCTGATTTTCTATTCATTTCAAGAAATAATTGTAATTTGTTATATTAAGAAGACTTAGAAGAATTATATGAAAAATAATTCCATGAGAACTCTATTAATAAGAATGCTAATATTTTAAATATAAGTTCATAAATGTAATTAAGTTCATTTCCTTTAGAAGATTCAAGTGAAGCCAATTTTTTATTAGGCATCTTCTTAAGCTTCTACTCACACATATTTTTTCTTTTTCGTTTTTCTTTTTCTTTTCTTGATTTAGCTTTTCTTTTTCTTTTCGTATTTTTTTCAATGTTATTTTTTTCTTTTCATATGATAATTACTATATCTGGATAATCTTTAATAATTTTGAACTTCACTATCTTCTTCCTAAAGTTAAAAATTTATCACATTTCTTTACTTTACAAATGCGTATAAGCTTTAAAAAAAATTCATAGAGTCTCAATTCTTTCTTCTTTTATGTAACTCTAAGACTGTTAATATTTCAAAATTACAATTTTCTTTACTTTAAATAATAAAAACATAGTCTTATTCTCTTATACTAAATATCTTCATTCCAAAACTAACCCTTATTATTAAAAACAATTTTTTAAGTCTACTATGATATTTATAAAATAAAAATATAGTTAACTAAAGTTAACCTCTAATACCAAAATATCATTTTAAAATAATTTTAAAAATATAATTTATTGGGGAAAAATAAAGTTTAGTCTCATTTAAGATAAACAAATTTCCTTCTCCCAAAGTTAAATTTTTAACAAATAAAACATATAGTGCAAAAATGTAGGTAGGAAGAAACCAGTAAATGCAAATAATAAGATTGACCTGTACAGGGTTTCAGACATGGAAATTTACAAGTACCAATTAAAAAGATCAGGTGTATAACACTACATAAAGCTTCTATAAATATGATATATCAAAAAGATTTGCTAAGTAAAGGACAGTTCTAAACATAAACAATAAATTTAAAAAGAAATAATAGTACGGAAAGACAAATAAACAAGACAATACCACACATAACAGGTTTAGTACGATAGTTTACCATGACACAGAATCTAAAGAATACATCTATCTAACATAAACATAAAAGCAAACTACAATCATCAAAAACAAAGATAATACTACTCATCATCACTATCATCATTTTCTTCATCCTCCTCCTCAAGGTCCTCCTAAATTTCTATGCTATCATAAGGTGTAAAGTTGGAGCAAGTGGAGAATTCCACTATAAGCAATATCAAAATCAACTCTTCTTTATATGTATTCATCATTATGAAACAAGCAAGTATCAATGCTTTTTACCTGGTTTTGTAGTGTCATAATATCTCCTTGATGTATGAACAATTTCTCTTTCACACTATCCAGTGAAGAAGAACTAGAAGTGGAAGTTCTAGACGCTGAAGTAGAAGGTATGTCTTTGCTTCCACCCCCAGTCCTTAATCCAGCATGTAGTTCATAAGTATGCAAATTGGGTCCACCGATGGTTTTTAGGGGTTGTAGTAATTCTTCCCATCTCTCATATCCTTCTCCTGAATGTTCACATAAGGTGAAAAACAAAGCAGGTATCGTAAACCTCCACTAGTCTCACATTTAGAAGAAATGAGGATGTTCTGATAAATAAGAGAGCCAATATTTATATGTTTCATTTGTTGAATGCAAAAGTTCAGAGTGGTTGTATCTTTAGTCACTTCACTATGATGATTGAAAGGAAGAAGTCTTGCATAAATAAAATAATCCCATGT
The DNA here is from genome assembly GCF_001263595.1 of Phalaenopsis equestris. Taxonomy (NCBI): domain Eukaryota; kingdom Viridiplantae; phylum Streptophyta; class Magnoliopsida; order Asparagales; family Orchidaceae; genus Phalaenopsis; species Phalaenopsis equestris. The sequence continues at coordinate 37,633 of NW_018227599.1, forward strand.
CTTAGAGTGTGCATTTAACATTGAAGTGGAGAAGTTTACCTTGTGGTTATTCTTAATTTTTCAGACTCCCCTTCCATCAATCAGAAATGCAATAACCTCATCCAGATCTGAATCATAAGTATTAAATGAAGAGTACTCACAATACAACTCATCCCGAGTCTTATAAAGAGCATTAATCCTATTAGAGGAAAATTCTACCCTTTTTCCATGAATGAAAATTTGATCCTCAGTGGTTTCTAGGAGGTTGGCATAAAATTCCCGACTATTTAGATAACTGCTACTGTTGTGATGTAGCATAAGTCCTACTAATGTCGGTCTGCAATTAAACTTTCTATAACACCTCTAATTCTGAAGAAAGCATACTTTTGAATCAAATTTTTTGAAATGAGTAGAGTACTATAATGAAATTGAGCCTTGATGTTGACAAATTACTTAACATAAAAGACTTTCTTTCCTTTCCCCTTCTTCATTATAGGAGCCATGAAATTTCTAAAAATTCACAATAGTTCCAGATAAAATTATAATAAAGGTATAGTAAACTCATAAAATCAAAATCAGTGTTGAGAAACTTCATGATCCACCTTAAAAAACCTATCTTTTATGTACATTTTATTCTCAATTTTTTAGGATATTATTCTTTAATGAAGGATTATTTTATGTCTTTTTTTGCAGGTGCATGAAAAAAACTTTAGGAACAAAAAATAGCAAAATTACATCAAAAAGAAGCAAAAAATTGACTAGACTAAAAGAAAAATACCAAACAAGTTGAACTGTCGCTTAGGCGCTAGATGTAGAAAATGGTTAGCACCTAGGCACGATGATTTGGCGCTTAGGCGCCACGTTTGTTTTCTAGAAGATTCATTGAATAAGGAAGAATTTTGAAGAGATGTCTAAAGAGACCCTTGGTGATTTTTGAAGCTCTATAAATTTGGATTAATACCGAGGGGCTAGGAGAGTTAGATCTATAGAGTCTCATAATGTGTGAGTGTATGAAGTTTGTGAGAAGCTTTCTTCATGAGTCTTTGTTATTTCTGGAGTTTGTGAGTCCTGTAAGTATTTATGGAGTTAGAAAAGTCAGATAACTTCAAAGGAGTGCTTGGGCAAACATTCTAGATAAGTATTTATATCTTTGTCTTTAAGTTTTGTATTTTGGATTGGAGTTTTATAAATATGTTTTGTTTTGTTATCCCCATGCTTCGTGAGTAGTTTTATTTCTTTCTCCTTGCAATATGAAGTAATTATGCAAGTAATTTTGATTTTGTTTAGAAATTAATTTATTCCTAAAAGTTGTGATGATATTTTTACTAGTCCTTCACTTACTTTACAAATTGGTCACTTGTATTATTAAAACCAGTTGAGGAACTTATAAACTGTAAAGGGCTAAGATTTCTTGACTCGTAAGTATCACATTCTACCTTAGAAAGAGCAGTTGTGATCGTCCGAAGTGGGGTGCAAATAGATAGGGAGATAAGATTTGATCGACGTAGAATTGATGTTTCTAGAGTGACATGCTAGATTCCTTTATCAATTTAGTCTAGAGATTGGAACTAGGGGTCACTGGTAGGTCTTATAGAGATGGCACAATGGGTAATTTAGGAGTGAGAGGCTAGAACCTACCCAACATTATTATAGATGTCGACACCAACTTTAGATTAGTCAATGCTCTTTAAATAATTCAAATAAAGTAAAGTATATGTATGCTCCTATTTGTCACACTATCACATTTACGTTTCTAAACAATTTTGAAATCTTACACTGATTATGAATTATTGACAAGGAGAAAGTCTCTTTTTATATATTGTCCAAGTCATTACATTTACTTTTACTTGCATGTTGTAGAATTTAGTAAACTTAATTTTCGTCTTTAGATAGTTGTTGTAATCTTAAGTTATCTTAAAGTCAAAATTCCTGTATTTCTTAAGTTTTCTTAAATTTAAAATTCCTGTATTCCATTTCAATATTTTCTTGTTTTAAGTCCTTCCCTTGAGAACGATACTGAGATTTTTAAAGAAAGCTCTATATTACTTGAAACGATACGTATACTTAGGAGTACCTCTAGTGAGAAAATTATGTCTTTAATTTTTATCATATTACATTTTTTCTCACTAGCCGCTAAATATAATTTGGGTCAATTTTTTGCATATTAAGCAACATAAATGTCTGCGTAATTGCGTGTCGGCTTAAGCTTTTGGCACTGTCACCGGGGAACGACAAAAAATTAAAAAAATGAAACTTTAAAGGAAATATCTTTTTTAGGAATTTTCTTTGAAACTTTATTTTTTATTACTAAAAATTTTAGTTTTTACTTATTTGAAATTTTCAAAATTTTTTTAAAAAAATGACAAAAACCAAAAATATTAAAATTTTTTGTAAAAACTGAATAAAAGAAAAAGTTTATTTTATTTTATTTATGTTGGTTTAGTATTTTATCTTCTGAATTTTACTTTTTGTATGTAAAGTTGAGGATCTGAAGGTTTAGTACCATATGATTCTGAATTAGAGTGAACCATAAGAAGAATTTGAAAGCAGAAATAACTTCACAATTTTCAAGAAATGACAAACACATCACAAAATAACATTGAAATTTTTACTAATGAAAATGAACATCAAATTTTACAAAGAACTTTAAGAGATTATGTAAACCCTATGACAGATGAAATTCACTTAAGTTTTCAAATCCCTGCTGTAGCGGTTAACTCATTTGAACTTAAATCTGCAATAATACCTGCAATAATACAAATAATACAAATGATGCAAAATAATCAATTTGGGGGAACACCAACTGAGCATCCAAATTTACATTTTGCAAGTTTTCTAGAACTTTATGCTACATTCAATTATGATGGCGTGTCGAACAATGTGATTAGACTTAGATTTTTTTTCTTTTTACTTAAGAGATAAAGTTAAGATGTGATTAAACTCTTTAGCACTTGGATCTATTAAAACTCTGGGAAAAATGTCACAAAAATTAATGGATAAACATTTTCCTCTTTCAAAAACTGCTAAGCTTAGAAATTATATTACTTCTTTTATGTAGTTTGAAGTGGAGTAAATTTATGAGGTTTGGGAACAACTTAAGGATATCCTTAGAAAGTTCCCACATAATGCTTTGTTGACCTCACTTTTGGTTGAGGTTTAGTTTTACCTCTTTAGTAGC
>NW_018227599.1:40804-47537 GCF_001263595.1 Phalaenopsis equestris
TTAAGGTCTAGCCATAGGACTTCTAGCCATAGGACTTTCTTATTGATTATTCCTAGAAAATTAGAAAAGGAACCCTCACTTTTAGCAACTCTACACTTTTGTGCTCAACTTGAAGTTCCATATACTGGTCCTAACCTATAGCACTTAGTAGGTGGTTCCACTATAGATGAAGCTCAAGGGGAGTCCAAATAGGATTGCATGGCCTTAAGATTGACCCTAGGTGTTGGTCTAGAGCTAGTTCACTCACTTGCACTCACTTGCACCTACTTTCACTCACAACCCTAAAACCCAAATTTGTTGACTTTAATCCCTTGACCATTTGCGAAACTCATGTTGATAGTCCCCTAGACCCACTGGCCCTAGGTTAGGGTTTAACTAAGATCAGTACGTAGAGGACCAAAATGGGGATTTCTCGGTCCATAGCTCATATAAGGTGGTTGACACCCCAATTCTACCAAAATATCCAACTTCGTGACACACCTAAAATATATGCATTTTTAGACCCATATTTTATATTCATTTTTGGTGATATTGCACTTTAAAGGAATGTATTTTCATGTTTTATTGCAGGTTGTTGATTTTTAGGACTTAGACAAAAAATGAAGCAAAAATGATGAAATTTGGATTCAAAATGGAATTTTGAAAATTTGTTCAACGTCGACAGTGCTAGTGTCAGTGCAAACCATGTTTCTAGAAGATTCAATGAATTTGGATGCTTTTTGAAGAGTTTTTTATGCACATATTGGAAACCCAATCTTAGGCTCTATTTAGAGCTAAAATTGATCAGAAAGACTCTCTTCGCACTCCTCCGCTTGCTCTTGGTCTCTCTTCACATCTCTTCACCCCCTTCGTGCCACTTTGCATCCTTCCACGCCATTCCACACCATTAATCATTTATTTTCTTTATGTTTTCAAGTTTTTGTGGTGAGTTTAAGGGTGAATTCTTCTTTAAGAGTGTTGGAGAGGGAGAGAAGTGAGAGATTTTTTCTTTCTACATTTCCTAAGAGAGGCTACAAGGGATTTGTTTTGAAAAAGAGTTTTAGATAAGTGTTGTTTGTTTATTATTGTTGTATGAACTTTCTTTTATATATGAAATTTGTGTTTTCTTGTATCTTTCTCTCGAAGTTTAAGTAGTTACCTTTATCTTTCTCCCTACTCTAAGATATGATGAAATGAAGAGATAATTTGGGTGTGTCAATGTTAAAAATTAAAATAAGTTATGATGGTTTTTCTACTCTGCTCTTAATTTACTTTTGATCTGGCCAATTGAATTATTAAAACATGTTGTAAAACATATGATCCGAAAAATGGAGTATGAGTTCTATAACAGAGTGAGAATTACATTTAAGTCCATGAAGGAGTATTCTTTTATGGAATTAAATGCAAATAAATAAGAAAATATACATTTTTGGATGTAGAATTGGAGATTTTTAGGGTGACAGACTAAAATCCAAAATTTAATCTTAGTGTTTAAGAACTAAAGCGAGAATTAGCCTTCGAAGGAAGGGAAGTGGCAGCTCTAGAGATTGAGCCAATGTCCTCCTATCCTAGCCACGAATTTAGGGACTAAACCTGATATTAGCCAATGATTTTCTATAACACTAAATCAGGGTAGAGAATTAAAATTGCTCCTATTTGACACAATAAAAATTTAAACAATTTATCTCATCTCATTTCACCAAAAACTCGTTATAATGGGAATGAAGTTTTTTCATATTAGAAAACTTCAACACATAAACATAGTTTAGTAGTTACTGTTTTAAACTTTGCATTTAAATCTGGTTAGTAGTTAATAATTTAGTTCTGATAGTATCTCAAACATTCTAAATTAGTGAAAGTACTATCATTTTATTTCTATGAATTTCTTAGTTAATTTATCATTTTGAATTTAAACCTTCTTTGTGGGATCGATGTTTGGGACTTAAATAGAAAGTCTTATATTACTTGATAAAAATACGTATACTTGTGTAGAATCCCTACATTAAGTTCTTAACATTCTGTTCATAAAATGTAAATACCACATCAAGTTTTTGACAGCGTTGTAAAGCGGAGTAAACTTTATAAATTTTATACAACTATATTTTTGGGGATCACTAATCGGGATCAAGTTCTTGGCGCCGTTGTCGGGGAAAGTAACGACAAATTAAATACATTTGGTAAATTTGAAAATTTAGAGACAAAATATAAAAAAAATTAATTATATATATATATATATATATATATATTAAAAAATCCATAAGAATATATAACTATATATATTTAAGAGTATTTTGAAGAAATTTTTCTTTGTTTAATATATTTATTTATACAAAATATTGGATTTAAAGGTTTAGTACCTTACGATTCAAAATTAGAACGTACTATTAAAAAATTCCAGAGCAACAAAAAAAAATTAAAAATATGAACCAAATGATGAATAACATAGATAATCATATAAATGAAAATCGATGCAGACCTTTAAAAGATTATGCTAATCCAACAGGAGATGAACTTTACTTAAATATTCAAAATTCTAATGTTTCTGCTAATTCATTTGAGCTTAAACCTGTTATTATCCAAATGGTACAAAATAATCAGTTTGGAGGAACACCTATTGAAGATCATAACTTACATATAACTTACATCTTCATAACTTACATCTAGCTAGTTTTCTTGAAAGTTATGCTTTAAATATGATGGAGTTTCTAATGATATTATTAGGCTCACAATTTTTCCTTTTTCACTAAGAGATAAAGCTAAAGCTTGGTTAAATTCCTTAGCACCTGGATCTATCAGAACTTGGGGATAACTATCACAAAAATTTTTGGTTAATTATTTTCCACCCTAAAAAACTGTTAAGCTTAGAAATGATGTTACATCTTTTTGTCAGTTTGAAGGGGAATCGATATATGAAGCTTGAGAAAAATTTAAGGATCACCTTAGAAAATGTCCACACCATGCTATACCAGATTGGTTAATAATTCAAACTTTTTATAAAAGGTTAGTAGGATCACTTAGATATATTATAGATGTTGTTGTAGGTGGATCACTAATGTTAAAACATTTTAATGAAGCATACTATTTAATGGAAGAAATGACTACTAATAATTTTAATTGGCCCTTTGAATGGGTAAATCCTAAGAGAGTAGCTAGTATTCTTGACTCTGATGCAATATCTATTTTAGCATCTCAAATTGCTGTTATATCAAAAAAGATTGATCAAATTAGAGTGAACTATTCTAAAATGCCACTAGTATTAGAGGAAAATTCACTAGGGCAGATAATTGATACTCAATCATCTTATGAAACTTTGAATGTTATAATTAATCGTAATAACAATACCTATTATAACTATTACAACCCTGGATGGGAAAATCACCCTAATTTTACTTAGAATAATTATAAACATTCAATGAACCCCTCAGGAAATTTAAATAATTAAGAAAATCCCAATTATTTATCTTATTATCCTCCTGGATTTAACTCTAAGCATAACTCACAAGTTAAGGAAAAGAATTTGAAGATGGGAGAAGTAATGTGGAATATGGGAAATGAAATACAAAATCAAGGGGCTACTATTAGAAATATTGAAAATCAATTAGGACATATTGCTACTACACTTAGTAATAGACCTTTAGGAAATCTTCCGAGTATTGTGGAAGTTAATCCAAAAGATCAAAATAAGAAGCAAATTAAAGCTATTCAATTATAAAGTGGAAAAGAAGTTGAAACAAGAATCCAAAGAGAAACTGAAGTTGCTGAGGAGAAGGAAAAGATTGAAAGTGATTATAATGAAAATGAACAAGTACAAGTTCCCTTAGAAAAACCATTACCTTCGTTTCCTCAATGACTAAAGAAGAAAAACAAAGACAAACAATCTACAAAATTTTTGGAAATCCTTAAAAAGTTAACGATAAACATTCCTTTCATTGAGGCTTTGGAAAAAATGCCAAGTTATGTGAAATCCAAGAAAATGCCAAGTTATGTGAAATTTATGAAAGATATACTAAACAAGAAAATGAAGTTTGTAGAACTTGAGACCGTTGCACTCAATGAAGAGTGTAGCGCTATTATTCAGAAAAAGCTCCTTGAAAAGTTAAGAGATCCTGGTAGTTTTATTATACATTGTGTAATTGGTGAAAAGTTTTTTGGAAAAGTCTTATATGATTTAGGAGCAAGTATCAATCAGGAGCAAGTATCAATCTTATGATGTTTAGATTTAGAAGAGATTTCTCCTACAACTGTAACTCTTCAGTTAACTGATTGATCAATAACTTATCTTAAAGGAGTTATAGAAGATGTATTAATAAAAGTGGATAAATTTATTTTTCCTATGGACTTTATAGTATTAGATATGGAGGAAGATAAAGAGATTCCTATTTTTTTGGGGAGACCATTTCTTGCAACAGGGAGAGCTGTGATAGATGTGCAAAATGGAGAATTAATAATGATAATTAATGATCAAGAAGTAACATTTAATGTTCCAAAAGCTATGAAATATCCCGCAATAGAAAAAGATAATGAATGTTTTAGGATGGAAGTTACTGATTATCTAAGTAATCAGCAATTTAAGAAAGAGGTTGAAGAAAAATTAAGTCAAGAAGAATTTAGTGAGAATGAGAATGAAATAAAAGAAGAAAATTTAGATTATATTCAGGATAAATTTAAAACTCTAAATTTGTTGGAAAATGATAATAAAAATCTTATTACTTCAAGTATTAAACCACCTGAACTTGAACTGAAAATATTACCTGCCCATTTAAACTAAGTATTTTTAAGAGATTCATCTACATTGCCTGTTATTGTACCTTCTAAGTTGACTGAAATTCAAGAAAAAAAAATTAATAGAAATGTTGAAAAGATATAGAAAGGCTTTTGGATGGACTTTATTAGATATTAAAAGAATTAGTACTTAAATTTGTATGCACATAATTCTATTATATGAAAAATACAAACCTAAAGCTGATCCTCATAGGAGAATAAACCAAATAATGAAAGAAGTTGTTAAAAAAGAAATCTTAAAATAGTTAGATGCTGGAATTATATATCCTAATTCACAAAGTACTTGGGTGAGCCCAATTCATTGTGTTCTAAAGAAATGAGGAGTGATCATTGATGAAAATGAGAAAAATGAATTAATTCCAATAAGACAAGTTACTGGTTGGTGAATTTGTATAAACTATATAAAATTAAACATGTCCACCAAGAAAGATCACTTTCCTTTACCCTTTCTAAACCAAATGTTGGGTACATTGGTTAGAAACAAATATTATTACTTTTTAGATAGATATACTGGTTATCATCAAATTTCAATTGCTCCTGAGGATCAAGAGAAGCAAACATTTATAAGCCCTTATGGAACATTTGATTTTCGTAGAATGCCTTTTGGACTATGTAATGCATCTGAGACATTTCAAAGATGTATGATGTCAATATTTAACAATTTGATTGAACACAGAATGAAAGTATTTATGGATGATTTCTCTGTATTCAAGAATTCATTTGAATTATGTTTAAATACTTTAGAAAAAGTTCTAGAATTATGTGAAAAAAATAACTTAAAACAAAATTGGGAAAAATGCCAATTTATGGTTGCATAAGGAATTGTACTTGGCCATAAAATTTCTAAAAATGGCATGCAGGTAGATCCTGCAAAAATTCAAGTTATTGAAAAATTATCACCTCCTACTACGGTTAGAGGGGTAAGAAGTTTTTTAGGGCATGCTGGCTTCTACAGGAGTTACATAAAAATTTTTTCAAAAATAATTAAGCCATTATGCCAACTTTTAGAAAAAGATACAAATTTTGACTTTAATGAGGAGTGCATAAAAGCATTTGAATTATTAAAAAAAAGATTAATCATTGCACTTATAATAGTCTCACCTGATTCGGAGAAACCATTTGAAATAATGTGCAATGCTAGTGATTATGCAATTAGAGCTGTTTGAGGACAAAGGCACAATAAAGTTTTTAAAGTAATATATAATACTAGTAAAATTTTAAATGATGCTCAAATAAATTACACTACTACTAAAAGAGAGCTATTAGTTATTTTCTATGCCTTTTATAAATTTCGACCTTACTTGGTTGGAACCAAATGTATAGTGCATATAGATCATTCTACTATCAAATACTTGATGCAAAAGAAGGATGTTAAACCAAGATTATTTAGATGGATACTTCTATTCCAAGAGTTTGATTTTATTGTAGTTAATAAAATGGGAAATGATAATAAAATAGCTGATCATTTCCTTAGACTAGAAAAAGAAATATTAAGTAATTTTGCAAATAAAATTTTAGAAAATTTCCCTGATGAACAATTATATAATATTGATGAAATAAATATACTGTGGAATGCCGTCATAGTAAATTATATTGTAAATGATAATCTACATCAGATATTAAGAATTAATAATTAAGGAAATTTATATATGATTAAAAATTCTATTTTTGGGATGACCCATATTTATATAAACAATGTAAAGATCTAATTATTAGAAGGCGTGTGCCTTATGAAGAAACTCAACAAATAATTGAAAGATGTCATGATTCTGAATTTGGAGGATATTTTGGAACAAATAGAACTGCATATAAAATTTTGCAAGCTAGATTTTATTGGCCTAATCTTTTTACATATGTTAATGAATATATTAAAACATGCGATTGATGTCAGCGAGCAAGAAACATTTCTAGAAGAAATGAAATGCCTCTAAATTATACATTGGAAGTTGAAATTTTTTATGTGTGGGGATTA
>NW_018227599.1:47634-48763 GCF_001263595.1 Phalaenopsis equestris
TAAATAAAAATATTTTTTACAAAAATGAAATGCCGACAGTAGTTTTTACAGATGGAGAATCTCATTTTAGGAATAAGAGAATCGAGAAATTAATTAAAAAATATGATACTATGCAAAGATTCTCTACTGCGTATCATCCTCAAACCAACAGTCTAGCAAAGATATCAAATAGGTAAATAAAATAAATTTTAGAAAAAGCTGTAAATCCTTATAAATTGGATTGGTCTGCTAGATTAGATACTATATTATGGGCATATAAAATTGCTTATAAGACTCCTTTCGAAATGTCCGCATATAGATTTATTTTTAGAAAAAAACATGCCACTTACCAGTAGAATTGGAGCATAAAGTATTTTGGGCTATTAAAGGATTTAATTTTAATCTAAAAGATGATGGTGAGAAAATATTATTGCAACTCAATGAACTTGAGGAGATTAGAAATGAAGCATATGATAATGCAAAAATCTATAAAGAGAAAATGAACATATGGCATGATCGAAAAATTATTAAAAAGAAGGTAGATAAGAAGTTTTGTTATATAATATAAGATTAAGATTATATCCAGGAAAATTGAAATCCAGTGATCAGGACCATTTAAGGAGATTAAAGTCTATCATTATGGAACTGTTGTTATTAAAGATCCTAAAATTAGAAAGATATTTAAAGTTAATAGGCATCAATTGAAACATTATCATGAAGGATGAATGCCACAATTTAAGGAGATTTTGATTAAGTCATCCTAATTAAACAATGATATTGTCGGCTTTATTTCAGGTTAGTTTATGGGGAGTTGCCCGTAAGAAGCTGTCGGTCGCTGGAATTGAAATCCCATCGCTCGCTTCAGAAGGAAGATGAAGTATGAAATCAAACTGACCCTATATTTTTCATAGTTTAAAATGAAAGAGCACTATACCTCAAATTCTGTATCTATCCCAAAGGATAAACACAAGACTTGAGGATGAGGCTCGATCAAATTAACTAAGAAAAGTGTAACATCCGTCTTGTCTGTGAAACCTTTTGTATTTGCCGACAAATTCCCCTATTTAATATAAAGGATTAAATAGGGTTTATATTAAGCTGGGTTCAGACATGCTTCCTATAAGGGCAAGCCCCTATAGTTAATTACATC
>NW_018227599.1:49947-53805 GCF_001263595.1 Phalaenopsis equestris
CGGCACCACTATTTTCTATTGGATTCACTTAGTCCAAATGAACTTACTAAACTCAACTTAATGAGTTCCATAATTTCTTTTAAACCGTGGGAAGCCTCGTTAGCAACCGTAGGTTACCTCATTCGAGGGATTCCCGATTATTCGATAGAGACATCTTAACTTAGTTGAAGTTGTGGTTTTATGTGATGTTTGTGATTAAATTTTTAGTTGTTTTATATTTTAAATGTTGTGGGGGTGAATTTTTTATTGGTTGATTTTAGTTTTTGTTTTGGGTTATGGTTTTGGTTATGTGGCTATCTTGATTGTTTTAGTTTTCATGCAGGGCGACATCATTATTTAGCATGCAAATTTGCAGGTATAAAAGTACAGTATGAAAGTACAAGGAAGGTAATGCTGAAAACTGTAAAAGTGTACCTGGCGAGTCTTCTCGTTCCACCACCTAAAAATTAAAATGCATGTTAAGGCAGTTTATGAAGAGCAGGAAAGGTAAAATTTCGGCGATTTTCGTAACCCTATGTCATATCTTGGTGAGTCCTTAAAAGCTTAATTAAGGATGATTTCATTGAGCGAAGAATATTAAGTTTAATAGGCCTCTGAGGTCTCCAACAAGTTAGGAGGGGGAAGCAGGTCCATGCCTCCCTCTCACCAACTGGTGAAAAAGCCTCGAGTCCATTAAGCTTATTATATTGCTTAATGGTTCATCCTGTAAATACCCTTATTACTCAGTGAACCCTGATGTCTCAATTATCCCTAAGAATAGGGTAATTGTCACTTATCATTTAATTTGAAAATTATAGGGATGAAGATCCTTAAAGAGGAAAGCTAATGTAATTTGAACACTTAGCCAAATTTTTAATCCTAATTGGGCTAAGTGGTGTTTCAAAGATGTTTGATTTAATTATGTTTATTTATTTAATCAATTTTCGATTTAGCCTAAGTCATCACTAAGCCCTTAAGACCTAGGAGAGTGTCTTAATTTTTTTTGAAAAGGGTTAAGCTTTAAGTGCTCATGATTCATGATTTGGATTTTATTTGAAAAACCAAAATAGGGGTATTAAATTGATTAATTATTGGCTTAAAAAGCCATACCCCTAAGTCCAGGATCATTTAATTTTAATAAACTTTCAAATTTTAATAATTTAGAAATTTATTAATCTTAATTAAGAAAGTGAGATTGGTTTCTACCAATTTACCCCTTTGTGTTTCAAACATCAAATCAATTGATTAAGATTAGAGGTTACCCATTTTCCCTCCTTGAATTAAGCCTAAATGTTAATTAAGGCAAAATTTTCAAAATTACACATTTGCCCCTAAGGCTCTAACACCTCATAATTTGTCAAATTCAATTCAAATGACTTTGAAATTTTTATCCTACCTCATTCATCGATCAATTAGGACATCAGAGGTAAAAATATGATTTTTCAAAATTTAATTTAATTTATATAATTGTTTTCATGCAAAAATAGGATTTTTCAAATAAAACTCCTAACTTGACCAAGGTAGATTCTAATCTGTTGAAATTTCTACTAGAAGTATACCTAGACCAAGGAATCATTTGGATTAAATTTTATAATTTTTTGAATTCTCTGTGATTTATTAGAATTATTTTAAGTTCTGGGATTTTTAATAAAAATAAAATATTTTAAATGGCAAAAAATTAATTTTTGTATTTTTAAAAAATCTCCCTAAGGTTAGAAAACTTAGAGGATCAAATTTTATATTTTTCTGATTTTTCTTTGATTTATTGGAATTATTTTAGTGAAAACTCGTTTTTTAGCTTTTTTTTAAATTATTTTTAAGCTTTAAAATTCAATATCTTTATTTAGAAAATTAGAAAAAATATTCTAATTATTCTTAAGTGATTAGGAACCAATTTAGAACATTTCCATGAATTTTATTATTTTTGTGTTTTTTATGAATTTTTTTTACTATTCAAATATTTAAACTAGGCTAAAAATCAAGTTTTTATTTTAAATATAGTTTTATTTTTATAAAATATCTTTGATCACAGAGAACTCAAAAAACTAAGTTTCATAATTTTTTGAGTTATATTTTGATTTTTAAAAATCATTTAAATGTCAAGAGCGGTATTTATCTTTAAAAATCAATTTAAGTTGTCAAATGAACTCAAAATATTTTGAATTTTTTTATGATGAGTTCTCTGGATCATAAACCATAGTGGAGATAAAAAATCAAGTCATTTAAATGTTTATATTTTCCAAAATTAATTATCTTAGTGATTTAGTGTTTGCAAAATTTAAGGACATTATAAATGACTTTACTCATGAAATTATTTCCAAAGGTTTCTCTAGTCATGGTGGACCTTCCAAAATTTTCTTAGGATTTTCTAATCAATATTCTAATTTCCATGATTATTTTAAAGAAATAATGTGGAATAACTTGAAAAATATAGATATCTATATAGGAACCACCACTGACTTTGGAAAAATCAGAGAATGTTTCCCCTGATAGAGGTTGCAACATGTCAAAGTTTCAAGCCAAGATGATATATCAATATGCATGGAGAATCTAATGATTCAAAATAATGTTTAATTATTTAAAAATAACATATGCATAACATGGTCTTGAAATTTATTCCACATTGTTCTCCTCTGTTCACTAAGCAAGATGACATTTTTATTTTATTTTTGTGCTTTTTATACACAAAGTTATGAATTTTCTAAGTTAAGGGTATTTAAATAAATAAAAAAAGCCCTATTTATCATTTAAAATGCGCGTGCCACCTCATCCTTCGACGACTCCGAAGACATGCGTGGCGCGCTCTGGTTGGACGCCGCCGTCCACGCAGCTTGCTGACTCGTCCCGCGACTTATGTTCCAAAGCGCTGTCCGGCTCGATCTTGGCCATCCATGTGATACACGCGCGATCGAACAACTCCCCATCATCGTCCACGATAGAATGATTCTGTGACCATCAACACTAAAACCTTAAGATCTCAGCCTAGACTCAACCAAATCACTTCGGGTTTGATCCAATGTATTCGTCTAAGTGAGACAAACACATCCATATGGTTAATGTATCACGAAATCAAGCCTAAGTAGATGGAGAATCAAAATAAGCTTGGGAGGAGGAGAAGTAGGAGGAGGGAGTTTTAAACCTTTGCTCTGAGAAGGGAAGCTTCGATCAGAGATGCTCAGCACGTTCGTTGGGGTCCAAGCAGGCTATGGATTGAGCTCTTGCTATGGTGTAAGGCTTAGGTATGAATTCGACCAAGAACCAAGCTCGATTTCCCAAGCTCGATTTCAGGTGTTGGTCTAGAGCTATGGTGGAGGCTATTTTAGAGGGTAAGTTCATGGGGCTTTGTCTTCTCTTACTGTTGTGAAGGTGTGGGCACAGGCAATTGAAGTTTGGTGGAGTGTGGAGATGTATTGGGTACTGTCCTGATTTCTGGCAAAGTTTCAAGCTCAAAATTGAGCTCCGACAATGGGAAATGGTGGGGGAAAATGGTTGGAATGCACTGAGGGAATCTTAGGGAAGCTCTGTGTGAAGTTTGGAGAGGCCTCTCTAGGAAAATTTCAGCACACCTCCCATGGCCGTGGGAGCTGAGTTTTTATAAAAATTGCCATGGGGTGGCTCTCAAGGCATAAGTTTGGGTACATTGTGGTGCTTAGGTGGAGGGCAGAGGAGCTCTTCAATTTGATTTGGATGAGCTGGCCTCTAGGTTTGATTTGGGAGAGGTGCCATGGGAGTGGCTCTTGATTTTGGGCTTTTCCGGCCACTAGGCTGGCCTGCCGGCCAGGGGGAGGTGGCTAGGAGCTCAGGGAACTCAGAGGAATCCATCACAGCAATTTAATGCAAATGTGCTTGGATTTGGCAAAGATATCTTAAGCATGTGCA
>NW_018227599.1:53993-58257 GCF_001263595.1 Phalaenopsis equestris
TTGGGCTAGGCTAGCCATGTCAATTGGCTCAAATAAATATTTTATTTGGTGTAGATGATCATAAGGAACAACTTTGGTGAAGGATGGAAGTGGTTTTGAGCTCCATTGGAGGGTCAATTTGAGGGAATTTTGAACTTTAATCAATTTGGTCATGTTGGGCTAGGCTTGGGTCTAGCTTGGGTTAGCCTTAGGCTAAGTCTAAATTGATTATTTTAAATGGTCAATAGGGACCTCATGAAGAGTTTTTAACATGAATTGGATGCCAATTTGGAGGTTAAGGCAATCAATTGGGTGAAATTTGGGGACTTGGCCAATTTGGTGCTAAATTTGGGAATTTTGGATTTACGCCAAAATCAAATGGATTTCAGACTTCTCCAAGGCCAATTGATGGCTGATTTTGGTGTATAGGAATGTTATAAATATTTTTCAACATTAATTGAGGCCAATTGACTAGGCTATGAGTTCAATTTGGTGAGATTAGGTCATATGGTCAAAATTGGGGTTTTGACCCAAATCAAAATTGAGCTCAAATCATGGACCAATTGAGCTTGGATTTGGTTTAATTTTGGTCATATAAAAAGTGAGTTTGAATTTGGGGTTGGAATTGGGGTCCATTGAGATCAAATTGATGGACATTTGAGTTGGATTTGGGTCTTTAAAGGGCAGTTTGGGGATTTTGGTTAAAAATGGTTAAATTGGCCAGATTGGGTCATGGGGTAGTTGAGTGAAATGAAATTGGGAATATTTGGGAATTATTGGGATTAGGATTTACTGGGATTTTCTTGGAATTTTTGGGATTTTTAGCCATGGAGGGGTATTTTGGTAATTTTGGGGTGTTTTAGGGGTAAAAGGCCAAGATGGGTATTTTGGTAGAGTGGAGGTACCAATCATCACCAACAAGCCATGGACCAATGTAATGAATCAGAAATGTAGGACTGATTCGGAAATAAGAATTGATATGTAAGTCAATTCTTAAAAGAGGGTGTCGGAATGTAAGGAACGACCTCGAATGTAATGAATCAGAATTGTGGGATTGATTCAGAAGTGAGAATTGAAATGTAGGTTAATTCTCAAAAGAGGGTGTCAAAATGTAAGGACCGACCTCGAATGTAATGAATCAGAAATGTGGGGCTGATTCGAAAATGAGAATTGAAATGTAGGTCAATTCTTAAAAGATGGTGTAGGAATGTAAGGACCGACCTCAAATGTAATGAATCAGAAATGTCGTACTGAGTCAGAAATGAGAATAGAAATGTAGGTCAATTCTCAAAAGGGGGTGTTGGAATGTAAGGACCGACCTCGAATGTAATGAATTAGAAATGTGGGACTGATTGAGAAGTGAGAATTGAAATGTAGATCAATTCTCAAAAGAGGCTGCCGGAATGTAAGGACTGACCTCAAATGTAATGAATAAAAAAAGTGCGACTGATTCAAAAGTGAGAACTGAAATGTAGGTCAGTTCTCAAAAGAGGGTGTCAGAATGTAAGGACCGACCTCGAATGTAATGAATCAGAAATGTGGGACTGATTCAGAAGTGATTCAGAAGTGAGAATTGAAATATAGGTCAATTCTCAAAAGAGGGTGTCAGAATGTAAGGACCGACCTTGAATGTAATAAATCAGAAATGTGGCACTGATTCAGAAGTGAGAATTGAAATGTAGGTCAATTCTCAAAAGAGGGTGTCGGAATGTAAGGATCGACCTCGAATGTAATGAATCAAAAATGTGGGACTGATTCGAAAATGAGAATTGAAAGGTAGGTCAATTCTCAAAAGAGGGTGTTATTGAAATGTGGGTATCAATTCAAAGATGTGAGAATTAAAATGTAGGTATCAATTCGAAGATGTGAGAATTGAAATTTACAAAGCTTATGGTGTTGAATTTGCAAAAGTGTATCGTGTGGAAAGGCTAATTTTGTAAAAGATTTGTAGAGCTTTGTGAGGTTTTGTGTAGAATGCAAAATTCTATGATGATGTGAAGAGAGTTAATGTAGATAAAGATGGTTTTACTGCGCAAACAAAGAGTAGGAAATTCCAAAATTGGAAGAATCTACTCAACATGTCTGTTTTATTTTCTTGTTGTTTTTATCACAATTTAATTTTTCAAAATATGCTTTTAAAGTTTTAATTTTAATAGGTTGATTTAAATAAATAAATTTGGGCATTTTCATATTTCTTAAAATTTTAATCATTTTTAAAATTGTGTTTTGTTTGTTGGTTGAAGATTTGTTGTTTCGTTCTTTGTTGATTGAAATTCTGAACCATCGCATGGTTCACGGCTTTCATCCATCACACAAAAAGGCAACTGACAAAAAGGCACAATTTGAGAGAAATTTCCATTAATCTGCTTCAATAAAGATGCTACAGATCAAACGCTAATGCCTCGAAAAGGTACATCATGTAACCTATGCCGAAATACTTTGAGAATCATTTCATGATATGAATATAGTGTAGACTGCATACATCAGATACATGTCATGGTGCTAAAAGAAAGTAAACCCTCTGTGCCTGGTATATTGAGCTCCTGGTCAAGCAGACCTTTTAAGTCATGCTCCAGGATAAGAGTTCCCTTTGCATGTACTTAGAGGTACAACCTTCTCATAGCTCGTATGGAAACAACTCCTCTAATTCTGGGTCCTGCTGGAATCCGTACGGTATTTTACTGTCATCCATTATGCAGAAGGTTACAGACACCCTACAGTGTCATACTCCTGGAATGCAGTGCTTGGCAACGTCTGCACCGTTTCCCTTGAGAAAAAGTATTGAACCGACTAGAAGAGGAATCTCTACAGAACCTCTGAATTCACCAGGGCCCACTATATCGATTTCTTTTCCAAATAGAATATTTCTTTTACTCATGAATGAGACCGTGCAGAAAGGCCTCACAAAATCATGATGGTCGATGTGTGGGGGAATGCAGTCACCTTCTTCATAAATGTTAATGATGCAACTGTTGGGAATGCAAGTAGCGGGTAGAATATTCCACTTGACCATTCTCTTGATCATCCATTTTATCATCGGTGGTAACGAATCCACTTGGTCGTATCTGAGAATCCTAGGCGGATTCCCCTGTCTGTCGTTCGTAAAATTGTAGCAACATCCGCATTGAATGGTGATTCTTCCCTTTCCCCGCATCCAATTCTTTGGCTCGGAATATGTTCTCTTCATGAGAAAGCCCGCTCGGCATCTGTCTCTTAAATTGAAGATACAGTCCAGAATACTTTTTTCATCAGTTTCAGAGAAAACCCTAGTGTACAACTCCAGGCCTTCCAATATATTGACAAACTTTCCCTGAACCTCTTCATAGAACTCGAATTCTCTTTTATTTACTCTGCTTATCTTGTAGTATTCTACCATACCAAGAGTTGGCAGCTGCCGTGGGCGTTCCTTCTTTCAGGCCTCGTCGGGAACCCAAACTGGTGTTGGTTGATCCAGAATATGAGATTCAGCCTCTAGTGGAATGTATGATCCTGGGCTCCATGGTGCGTGTTGATCCGTCCCAGTGGGACATATGGTTCATCTGTCGTGAAGTCTGGAGTCTGAGACTCGTTGGTGCTTGAATTGTATTCTTCTAATGTACTGAAACGTTGTAGATGCAGAACGTTGTAGTCCAGGCATTCTACAAATGCGCCCGTGACTAATGTCTCGACCGGTACCTCAACGTTGCATGTTGGGAAACCCCAGCATACCTGATTCTGTCACAAATCCTGACTCTTCATCTGTAGTGGGCAGGCTGGCAGAAGTTTCTCTCAGATCGGGGGGCATTTGCGTTCCTATCGCAGAAAGGCTCTTTGTTTCTATCGACTAGCATTTCTGCACTGCTTCCTGCGGAGCAGAGTATTTGATAGTTGTTCACTACGGGAGGTTATCAGGTCCCTTGCTGGAGTAGCTATCATGGAGGGCAGACGGCTGGGCCGCTCCATCGGATCTCGTTCCTCTATCACATTTTTACCTTTGCGTGATACATTGCCTTGAGTGGTCACCCTCAACAGTGAAGGCAGTCCCTCCTTTTCTTCATTGCTGACTACGTCCATTAGAGGACCCTTGTAGTCCATATCAACCTGGTTGAAATCCATGTTGGAATCTATGACATCTCCTTGCGGCGCCATCTCTTCATTCAGTGCATGGTTCCAGCCGTCCTGAAAAGCAAAGCTCAGCCTTTGTCCTGACATTTTTCTGCAGACGACAGAAAAAAAAGTGTCAGTGGGCCGAAGCTTGGCATGAACAAGAACAAAACAAAGTATTTATTAAAGTAAATTTTAGTTT
>NW_018227599.1:58421-60313 GCF_001263595.1 Phalaenopsis equestris
AGATGGAGGGTCTATCGGACCTATTATGCCTTTGCCCATTTGGAGAAGTAATATATAGCGGCAAGTATAAACCTTTGTCCTCTGGAAGATGGAGGGTCTATCGGACCTATTATGTATGTGCCCCAACACTCGAATGGCTACGAGGCAACAGTTGGGTGTAGCACATTCGGAGGTTAGTGTAAGACCACCCCATGCTGACATCTTTTGGCTGTATCCATGCAATCAGACATCATTGCTGGCCAAAAATACCCGAGTCTTTTGATCTTCATTTTCATTTTTGGTCCCGACTGGTGAGCGCCACACAGTCCGACATGTACCTCTTTGAAAATATTTTGTGCCTCGGCTCTGCTCAAACACCGTAGCCACATTTGGTCGCGTCCAACGATCTTCTATAGAGAACATTTTCCACCAGGGTGTAAGACATAGCCATTCTTGTGATGTGGTGCGCCTCAGACTTATCCTCTAGCAGCTTTCCAGTATGCAAATATTCTATTAATGGCTTGCGCCAATTTTTGTTGATGTCTGCAACTGTATTTATTATTTCTTCTTTTCCAAGCTTGTGTAGAGTTTCGAAGTCGTTTCGAGACAAGACTCTTCTTCCCTGTACTGTGACTTCGATGGAATCCTCCGGGAGACGTGTCATCTCTTTAGCGAGTTTTGCTAGAGCATCAGCATGGGCATTATCTCCCCGAGGAATCTGGTAGAAAGTCACGTAAGGGATTTGCTCAAGGAGCTTCATTGTGTACGTATGGTATTCTGCTAGTCTTGGTTTCAGAATTTTGTATTGTCTGGTGACTTGTTGGATGATGAGTTGGGAGTCTCCATAAATGGCAATATTTGTTATATCCATTAAAATTGCCAACTCCGATCCGGTGATTAAAGCTTCGTATTCTGCTTCATTGTTGGTGCACGGCTCTGTCAGGTGGTATGAGAACCTCAGCATACCATTATCTAGCGTAATAAAAATCAAACCAATCCCTGTTTTGCCTGGTATAACCGTGTCTGATCCTTTTTCTTTCTTGGCTGACAAAGCACCATCGAAGTACATTTCCCAGCGCTGCGCACTAGAAAATTCCATTTGTAGTATTTGCCCGTCTGGTAACTCGTCGCTGAGAGAGGACCTAGCTGGCAGTGGGTGTGCAGCGAGAAAGTCTGCTAAAATCTGTCCCTTGATAGCACGGAGGGGAACAAAAGTTATATCAAATTGCAATAAGATTATTGACCATCTTGCTAAACGTCCGGAGAGTGTTGGTCGGGTCATCAAATATTGCAATGGATTAACTTTCAAAATTAGGGAAATCTTATGAGAAAGCATGTATTGTCTATGCTTTTGAGCGACGAAAATTAATGTCAGACAATGCTTCTCAATAGGTGGATACCTTATCTCCGGCGGTATTAGGCGACGATTCAAGTAGTAGAGTGCATGTAGAGCAAATTTTCTTTTCCCTCCTCATTGACCTGGGCTAAGAGGGCCCCAAGAGAGTCATCTAAAGTCGCGGTATAAAGTATCAACGGTTTCCCTGGGATAGGGGCTGCCAAAACAGGAGGTGTCATTAAATATTGTTTAACGTCCTTAAGGGCCCGCTGGCATTTCTCTTCCCAAATAAATTTGGCGTCCTTTTTAATCAATGCCGAGAAAGGCTGACACCTACTTAAGAGATTAGAAATAAAGCGTCTTAGATATGCCAACTTACCCTGGAAATAACGTAGCTGCTTCAAGGTTTTAGAGGGAGGCATTCCCAAGATAGCTTTAATCTTATACCGGTCGATCTCGATTCCCCGATGACGGACAACGAATCCTAGAAATTTCCTGGAGGTAACGCCAAAGGCGCACTTTAAGGGATTCATTTTAAGGTCATATCGTCGTAACCGTTCAAACACGATCCTCAAAT
>NW_018227599.1:60352-62608 GCF_001263595.1 Phalaenopsis equestris
TTTTAATGACCAAATCATCCACGTAGCATTCTACTTGATTATGGATGAGGCCGTCAAAAATCTTCGTCATTGCGCGTTGATATGTTGCTCCGGCGTTTTTTAAGCCGAACAACATCACTGTGTAGCAAAAAATTCCAATTGCTGTTCTGAAAGCTATAAGTGATGCATCCTCGGGAGCCATCTTGATTTGGTTGTATCCCGACGATTCGTCCATGAAGGAGAAAATTTCATGTGTCAAAGCGATGTCCACCATCATTTCTCGTATAGGTAATAGAAACTCGTCTTTTGGACATGCCTTGTTCAGTGCCTTGTTCAAATATTTGAAGTCGACACAAACGCAGATTTGTCCATCTTTCTTCTTAACAAGTACGATATTGGCTAACCACGTGGGGTACTGCTCTTCTTTAATGAAGTTGACATCTATCAATTTCTTTACCCTGGCGATGACTTGTTGTTCTATCTCGAGGCACATTCTCAGTTTTACTGTGGCTATATTCTTGTCCACCCCAAGTTTATGGACTGCAACCTCTGTTGCCAGCTCTGGCTTTTCATCGTAGCTCCATGCAAAGCAATCTTTGAATTCTGTTAATAATTTGACCAATTCTGAAGATTCTTTGTCATCAAGTAGAGAACTTATAAATGTAGGTCGGAGTCGTTCTTCAGTCCCGCGAGGTTAATCTCTTTCAATTCATCGATAGTGGATTTAATTTCTTCCTCAAATTCTGGCGAATCATCTTCTATTGGTTGATCATTAGAGTCACCCTCCACATCTAGGCAATCCTCTTCTGACTCACTAGTAACAACGATGCAAAATTTTTAATCATCGGTCATAATCATTGATTGGTACAACTGTACCAAATCTGAGACCTTCTTTTGAATTGGGAGTTCGACTTCTAGCATTCCATAATTTTTTAAAAATTTGAAATTTATCTTTTGGCATTCGTTTCGGTAAGTGTCCCTATTGAATTTACTTTTGAACACAAGGCGAGAAGTAACCAAAAGGCAATTCCATTAATTCATTAGAATCAACATCCAAATTTACATGTTTTTCAAGCTCAGTAAAGGTAGAAGCACGGTAAAATTTGATCGGCTTGGAAAAACTGTCTCCAACACCAATGTTGATGGTTGGCCTAGTCCGTTCAACGATTGAATTGGTTCTTCCTCATCCACGTCCCCAGCCTCAAACTGGGGTGCGCAAACTAAAAGAACCTCCACCAACTTGTTGTAAGAGAGTGGTGGAAGATCGCTGAAGGAGAGTTGAATGGCTTCCTCTTTGTGATTTTTCTGACTCTTCACTTTTGTTTGTGACAATTTCATGAGGGAAAACAATTTTCTTTGAAGGCGCGTAGTAGGCAACGTCTTCGTGAATACCAACTTCATGCACTGAAAATGGTTGTAGGTCTCCTTTGATGTAATTTTGTTGTCCCTCCTTGTAGCACTTGATGCACTGGTGTTGAGACGATGGAACCATATTGTGTTTATGAATCCATGGTCAACCCAGTAGAGCATTAGAAGAAGTCTCGGTGTCGATGATATGAAATTTAGCGGTTGTTACTAGTTCTCCAACTTTCATAAGCAATGTAATTGATCCAAGGCTGAAGGGCTCTTTCTCCCTTTTAGTTGAATCCTCTTAACATTATCTTATCGGCTGTAAGCCCTTGAGCTTCAATATCCAAATAGGCCAATGTTTGTAGGCTCATCAAGTTAAGAGATGCCCCAGGATCCACTAAAACTCTGGATAACACAAATCTGTCGATGTTGACGGAGATGTAGAGCGGACGATTATGGTCGGTGGTACCGAGCAACAAGTCTTCATCTGTGAAGGTTACCCCTGACTGTTCTCTCAACAAGCAAACTTCATCTGAGGTTGTGCTAGCCAACTAAGCTAAGCAAATTTCTGGATCAAGCAAAGCTATAACCAGAGATTCTCTCATCTCCTTTGACAAGATCAGAGCATCGTAGATGCTTAGTCGGACCTAAGGTCCTCCGATTTTATCTTGATTATGTGGTTCTTCCACTGGAGGAGGTGGGGGAATCTCTTCTCGAGTCATTATCTATTTTGCTTTGTCTGTCGGAGCTGTTCTTGGTGATAATATCTTTCCGCTCCTTTCCGCTCCTTAAGTTAACTTTTATGACTTCTTCTTCTTGAGATATCAATATTGAATCTTCCAGTGTCTTTTCCTATTTGTCGGAAAGATCTAAGTTGATTGCAAGTGGTGCACCATGACGCTCGAGACGCTCGAGAGTTGGCTCTTC
>NW_018227599.1:62748-63353 GCF_001263595.1 Phalaenopsis equestris
CGGTCATAATCAGTTATTACGTTATCACCAGAAACAGTCAAAATGTAGTCAAAATCACAATCATTACATTCATAAGACCCCGGAGGGACAAAAAGGTAATCATACAAAGTCAAGCGTTCGAGGATTTTCTTCCCCAAATTCGAGACAACCAGTCTTATAGAGGCAGCCCCTATCCTACCCCCCGTGATATCAATATTGGCAGTGATGCTTTTTTTCTTTTTATTTCTCTTTATCATTGACAATGACAGATTTTCTGGTGAAATCCTCATCTCGGGCTCGGTATGCTGCAGACTCTGAATGGAGGCTTGTTTTGATGCAGACTGTATCTTGTTTAGTATCTTCTTCGATGATCTGCTCCAGACCTCCTTCCATTCTTCTTCGGTATTCGTAGAAGCTTGTTTCGATGAATCTTGTATTTGATTGAGGACCCTCTTGAGTTCATCCCAAATTGTGCTCCACCCGTCTGTTCCAGTATACAGATCAATTGTGGAGATTGACTCAGCTGAAATCATGTTTATGAAACCATTTTTAGGTTCTCTCAAATACTCCTTTGGGATTGTTATATTCTCTTCCTTGAGGTTCTTCTCGAGCCAATCTTTAAAGAT
>NW_018227599.1:63694-66419 GCF_001263595.1 Phalaenopsis equestris
TGGTCACCTTAGCCTTTTCATGTGGCTCCATGTGCTTCGTTTCTTCTTGAAGACTACTGGCTTTAGTGAGTAGCTTCTCGAAGGATTTGATGGTGAGTCCCTTAAGCTTAAAAGCTGTTGGCCCATGAATTGTTTTGAGCAGAATCTCAATCACTTGATGTTCCTGTAGTTGAGGTTCACATTTCATGCTAAGGTTTCTCCACCTCAAATTATAGTCTGCCAAGGTTTCACTAGGCTTCTGCTTCTCCATCATGAGCTCGCCAATAGAAACATGATGCTGCGCCCCGACAAATCTTTTCACAAACAACTGTTCCAACTCAAAAAATATTTTAACTGACCTGTTGAGCAAGTCAGCGTACCAGTCGAAAGCAATCCTTAACAAGCTGCTGACGAACTGCTGGCAGAGTAAAGCCTCATTATTCGTTCTGTTGCCACAACTGGCTCGGAAATGTGCTATGTGCTTTCTGGGATTTCTAGTCCCCTCCAATAACTTGAAGTTTGGGGCCACAAAACCCTTGGGGAAAGGGACGGCATCAAGCTCCTCCGGGTAAGGTCTACCCTTTAAAATTGATGCACCGCCCTTGGACTGGGCTAAGGCATCCCGTACTTGTTCAACCATTTGCTTGAACTCTTTTTCCGGCATGGTACCTAACGGAGAATCCTTCTTTGGTTGTTCATTTTTGTCTGTCAAAGTAGCCTCCCTTCTTTCATCTGTGATGTGTATGATTTCTGGCTGATTAATTTCTGGAGAAGCCAATCTTGGTGCTTGTGATTGCCCCTGAATGGTGGCCATGGCGGTCATAGCTACAGTCATTTGACGGAAACTCCGTTCTCTCGAGCTAACTCAGAAATCTCAATCCTGAGCTTCTCAACTTTTTCCTCAATTATCGATTCCTTGATTGCTTTAAGATATGGAGGACCTTGGTGGATATCCTCCACTTGTTCCTCCATCTCGCTGGCTATTGTCGCGACGATGTTAGATTTTTCAGGCACTGGTTTTACTTCCTGTCTTTCAGGCTCACTGAATTATTTCGGTGCAACGACCTTAGGTACCCATTCCCTTGTCTTCTTCGATGATGATGCCTCAGGACGGGACGTCTTAGTAGAGACATCGATATGTCGAGGGAAGGTATGCTCCCCGTGGTGTAGACCGGCTACAATGTCGGGTAATTATCTTGTTTTTCTTTTCGGGATTGCAGGAATGATGGGTAAGCTCCTCGGACCCAGTCTCGACTTAATCGGTCGGCAACCTGTGGTACGACCTTAGGTACCCATTCCCTTATCTTCTTCGATGATAATGCCTCAGGACGGGACGTCTTAGTAGAGACATCGATATGTCGAGGGAAGGTATGCTCCCCGTGGTGTAGACCGGCTACAGTGTCGGGTAATTATCTTGTTTTTCTTTCCGGGATTGCAGGAATGATGGGTAAGCTCCTCGGACCCAGTCTCGACTTAATCGGTCCCAGTCTCGTCTTATTCGGGCGGCAACCTGCGGTCCTGATGGTGATACGAACGGTGGTGACTATAGCAGTATCAACTTGGTTTCCCAAATGGAACCAGTCAGGAATACGGGTAGGTGACTTTAAAGTCGACTTATGAAACTTTCTAACGAACTTAACATCCTTCAAATTTTCTTTTTTCATATGAGGGGAAATTACATGTCCCACTCATTTAATTAACTCACTAACAAAACATCCTTCTTTAGTAGCAAGCCTTCTGAATACTGCACTAACTCGGGTGATGGGAATGAATTTCTTTCCCTCCTCACTGTGTCCATGGAGTGATGGTAATGCGGCAGCAATCTTCCGGATACTCTCATATCCATCAGTGGCTTTCAGAGGATGGAATCTATTCCCTCATAGAATTGGATAAATTTCTGGTAACATCTCTCCAATTCGATGAGGCTCCTCCTCAACGAGCGTGTTTTTAGGAGTCTGGGCTTTGATGGCCCTCTGAACTCTTCTATTGTGGTTTCTCCTTTGAGTTCAGGCCAGTGGTACAGTCTTTAAGCTTGACCCGATTTCAAACACGGGTGGTGGAACAGTTAATCCTTCATTCGAATCTTCAACGACCATCACTTCTTTCCTGTTAGCAGGAGCGGGGATAGCAGGTTTGGCGGGTGTTGTGATGGCAGCAGCTTTAGCCTTCTTGTCGGTAGGGAAGTCTTGAAGGCAATTCAAACTAAATTCTGCAAACGACTCTTTAACTTCCGGGGCAGTGATCTTCATTACCACGATTGGGGTTTTCCCGAGGATAACCTCGAGGTCTTCAAATCCTGCTCCAAACTTGATGGTGGGAGCGACGTTACGGGCGTTGCAATCCGTCGGCAGGTTGCAAGAAAAGGTCAGCTTTGGGTAAACCATCGCAGCGGGCTTTAAAATAGAAAGTTTTAGGGTTAGCTATATGGCAAAAAACCTCATAATTCTTAGTGCAAGCACTGAAAGTAGAGGTTAATCTGTAGAACGGGCGGGTCTTAATTTACAGGTAATTTTAACATCTTTATTTAAAAGGGTGTAAAATTGATTAATATTTTGAAGTGCGCGCAGCACAACACGATTTGCAAAGCAGCAAAGCAAATGTGAAAAGGAGTTGTGAGAAAGTTTAGGACCCAGCGCAGGACCCAATTAGTGGCAAAAAAAATGCCCAAGCGGAGTTAATCCCCCAACACACCTATTGGGGATCTGACCCCACATAAAAATTTAAAGTGTCCTTAATGGCCTTCTAA
>NW_018227599.1:66453-66862 GCF_001263595.1 Phalaenopsis equestris
ACGTGTGAAGATAATATTTCTTGATTTGTATGGAGAGAAAAGCTTGTCCCCAGCAGAGTCGCTAGAAGTTTTCGGTGTTATTTCGGGTTGGTTTATGGGGAGTTGCATAAGAAGCTGTCGGTCGCCGTAATCGAAATTCCGTCGCTCGCTTCGGAAGGACGTGGAAGTATGAAATCAAACTGACCTCATATTTTTTATAGTTTAAAATGAAGGAGCACTGTACCTCAGATCCTGTATCTATCTCGAAGGATAAACACAAGACTTGAGGATGAGGCTCAATCAATAACAAAGGAAAGTATGATGTCCTTCTGGTCTGCGAAACCTTTTGTATTTGCCGACAGATTCCCCTATTTAATATAAAGGATTAAATAGGGTTTATATTAAGCTGGGTTCGGACATGATTCCTATA
>NW_018227599.1:67231-67662 GCF_001263595.1 Phalaenopsis equestris
AAATGACAACCTCGGAATCCTAAGACGAGTTAGGGCTTATATTGTATAGCAGGGCTATGCAAAGGCCTAAAGATAAGGTGAGGATTTACGTTCAATAAGCAAGCAACCTCAAAGTCCTACTGCTTTGTTGTTTAAGTCTAAGGAAGGAAAATTAGTTTAGCTGGGGAAGACAGGTTTTGCTGTTGAAGATGGCCGTGCTGCCGACCATGCTAGCTCCAAGCTCCTTCCGTGATGAGTTTGAGTTTTCTAGTGTGTTGAGTTATATGTCAAATCAGGTGGCCCTATGGTTGAAGTTTTTTTCTTGAAGTTCTTTAAATCTTATGAGAGCATATTAAAGTTGATTAGAGTGACACCGGTTAGGATCCTACGGTTCCCTCGTTCCGACACCACTATTTTCTATTGGATTCACTTAGTCCAAATGAACTTACTAA
>NW_018227599.1:67674-68384 GCF_001263595.1 Phalaenopsis equestris
ATGAGTTCTATAATTTCATTTAACCCGTGGGAAGCCTCGTTAGCAACCGTAGGTTACCTCCTCCGAGGAATTCCCGATTGTCCGATAGAGACATCTTAACTTAGTTGAAGTTGTGGGTTTTTGTGATGTTTTTGATTTAATTTTGAGTTGTTTTATATTTTGAAATGTTGTGAGGTATTTTTGTTTGACAGTTTTGGTTTCGGGTTATGGTTTTGGTTTTGTGGCTATCCAGATAGTCTTAGTTTTCATGCAGGGTGACATCGTTGTTTAGCATACAAATTTGCAGGTATAAAAGTATAGTATGAAAGTACAAGCAAGAAAGACAATGCTAAAAACAGTAAAAAGTCTTCTCGTTCCACCTCATGAAACTAAAAATGCATGTGAAGGTAGTTCATATGATACAGGGAAGTAAAATTTTGACGATTTTCCTAACCCTATGTGATATCTTGGTGAGTCCTTACAAGTTTAATTAAGGATAATTTTGTTAAGTAAAACATATTAAGTTTAGTGGACCTCTGAGGCATCCAACAGGTTAGGAGGAAGAAGCAGGTTCATGCTTCCCTCTTATCACCTGGTGAAATGCCTTGAGCTCATTTAAACTAATTATGTTGCTTAATAATTCATCTTATGAATGAAATTACTCAGTGAACCCTGATGTCTCAATTATCCCTAAGAATAGGGTAATTGTCACTTATCATTTAATTTGAACA
>NW_018227599.1:68570-68772 GCF_001263595.1 Phalaenopsis equestris
TGTTTTGAAAAGGGTTTGAAAAGGGTTAAGCTTTAAGTGGTCTTGATTCATGATTTGGATTATATTTGAAAAACCAAAATAGGGGTATTAAGTTGATTAATTGTTGGCCTCAAAAGTCATACCCCTAAGTCGAGGATCATTTAATTTTAATAAACTTCCAAATTTTAATAATTTAGAAATTTATTAATCTTAATTAAGAAAG
>NW_018227599.1:68832-74157 GCF_001263595.1 Phalaenopsis equestris
AAATAAGATTAGAGGTTACCCATTTTCCCTCCTTAAATTAAGCCTAAATGTTAATTAAGGCAAAATTTCCAAAATTACACATTTGCCCCTAAGGCTCTAACACTTCATAATTTGTCAGGGATTTACAACTTTTTCTAAAATCCATTTTATTTCACAATTTGATATGTGTGTTAGACCGCTGGTTTGAGGATTATTAGCAGTAGTGATTTTATGTATAATATCATATTTTTTAATCAATTTCTCGATTCTCTTATTCCTAAAATGGGATTCTCCATCAGTAATAATTACTCTCAGCATTCCATATCTGGTAAAAATATTTTTATTTAAAAATTTAGAAACACTCCGAGAATCACATTTAGGTACAGCAACAACTTCAATCCATTTGGACATATAATCAACAGCAAATAATATATATAAATTTCCAAATGAAGGCATAAATGGTCCCATAAAATATACACATCAAAAATTTCAAGTGCCAATGTGTAATTGAGAGGCATTTTATTTCTTCTAGAAATATTTCCTACTCGCTGACATCGATCACTTGTTTTAATATATTCATTAATATCTCTAAAAAGAGATGACCAATAAAATTTAGCTTTCAAAATTTTATATGCAGTTCTATTTTTTCCAAAATGTCCTCCAAATTCAGAATCATGACATTGTTCAATTATTTGTTGAGTTTCTTCATAAAGCACACACCTTCTAATAATTAGATCTTTACATTGTTTATATAAATATGGGTCATCCCAAAAATAGAATTTTGAATCATGTATAAATTTCTTTAATTGTTGATTCTTAATATCTGGTGGTAGAATATCACTTACATATAATTTACTATATCAGCATACCATGGTATATCAATTTCATCAATATTATATAATTGTTCATTAGGGAAATTTTCTAAAATTTCATTTGCAAAATTAGTTAATATTTCTTTTTCTAGTCTAGAAAATTGATCAGCTATTTGATTATCATTTCCCTTTCTATCAACTACAATAAAATCAAACTCTCGTAATAGAAGTATCCATCGAATCAATCTTGGTTTAGCATCCTTCTTTTGCATTAAGCATTTGATAGCAGAATGATCTGTATGCACTATACCTTTGCTTCCAATTAAGTAAGGTCTAAATTTATCAAAGGCATAAACAATAGCTAATAAATCTCTTTCAGTAGCAGTGTAATTAATTTGAGCATCATTTAGAGTTTTGCTAGCATAATATATTACTTTAAAAACTTTGTTGTACATTTATCCTAAAACAACTCCAATAGCATAATCATTAGCATCACACATTATTTCAAATGTTTTCTCCCAATCAAGTGAGACTATTATAGGTGCAATGATTAATTTTTCTTTCAATAATTCAAATGTTTTTATGCATTCCTCATTAAAATTAAATTTTGTATCTTTTTTTAAAAGTTGGCATAATGGTTTAGTTATTTTTAAAAAAATTTTTATATAACGCTTGTAGAAACCAGCTTGTCCTAAAAAACTTCTTACCCCTCTGACCGTAGTAGGAGGTGGTAATTTTTTAATAACTTAAATATTTGCAGGATCTACTTCCATGTCATTTTAAAAAAAATTATGCTCAAGAACAATTCCTCCTGTAACCATAAATTGACATTTTTTTCAATTAAGTATTAGGTTGATTTTTTCACATAATTCCCGAATTTTCCTAAATTATTTAAACATAATTCAAATGAAGTCCCAAATACATAGAAATCATCCATAAATACTTCTATTCCATGTTTTATAAAATTACTAAAAATTAACATACTAAAAAATAACTTCATACATCTTTGAAATGCCGCAGGTGTATTGCATAGTCCAAAATGCATTCTACAAAAAGAAAATGTTCTATAAGGGCTTGTAAGTGTTGTTTTATTTTCTTATCTTGATCCTCATGAGCAATTGGAATTTGATGATAACTGGTATATCCATCTAAAAATCTATAATATTTGTAAATATTTGTGCCCAGCAAGTCTATCCACTATTTGGTCTAAAAATGGTAAAGGGAAGTGATATTTCCTAGTGACAGTGTGTAATTTTCTATAATCAATGCAAATACGCCACCCAGTAACATGTCTGATAGGTATTAATTCATTATTCTCTTTTGCTTCTACAGTCACTCCTTTCTTAGGAACACAATTATATGAGCTCACCCAAGCACTGTCTGAAGTAGGATATATAATTCCAGCATCTAACCATTTTAAGATTTCTCTTTTAACAACTTCTTTTATTATTGGGTTTAATCTCCTCTGAGGATCAGCTTTAGGATCGTACTGATCATCTAATAGAATTCTATGCATACAAACCGAAGGATTAATTCCTTTAATATCTGCTAAAGTCTATCCAAAAGATTTTTTATATCTTTTTAATATTTCTATTAATTGTTGTTATTGAATTTGAGTTAAATTAGAAGATACAATGACATGCAAAGTAGATGAATCTCCTATAAACACATATTTTAAATGGGTAGGTAATACTTTTAGTTCAAGTTCAGGTGGTTTAATACTAGAATGAATAAGATTTTTATTATCATTTTCCAATAAATCTAAAGTTTCAAACTTGTCTTGAATATAATCTAAATTTGATTCTTTAATTTCATCCTCGTTCTCACTAAATTCTTCTTGCCTTAATTTTTCTTCAAATTCTTTCTTAAATTTCTCATTACTTAGATAATCAGTAACTTCCATCATAAAACATTCATTATCTTTTTATATTGAATGATATTTCATAGATTTTGCAATATTAAATGTTACTTCTTGATCATTAACTCTCATTATTATTTCTCCTTTTTGTACATCTATCACAGCTCTCCCTATTGCAAGAAATGGTCTCCTCAAAATAATAGGAATCTCTTTATCTTCCTCCATATCTAATACTATAAAGTCTATAGGAAAGATAAATTTATCCACTTTTACTAATACATCTTCTATAACTTTATTAGTATAGGTTATTGATCGATCAGCTAACTGAAGAATTACAGTAGTAGGGAAAATCTCTCCCAAATCTAAATGTTTCAAAATTGATAGGCATAAGATTGATACTCACTCCTAAATCACATAAGGCTTTTCTATAAAACTTTTCACCTGTTGCACAAGGTATAGTAAAACTACTAGGATCATTTAACTTTTCAGGAAGCTTTTTCTGAAGGAAGCTTTTTCTGAATAATAGCAGTGCAACGGTCTCATGATCTGCAAACTTCCTTTTCTTGTTTAGCATATCTTTCAGAAATTTTACATAACTTGGCATTTGTTCCAAAGCCTAAGAGTGTAGTGCTATTATCAGAAAAAGCTTCCTGAAAAAGTATAATTTCCAAAAATTTTGTAAATTGTGTGTGCTATCGGTGAAAAATTTTATGGAAGATCTTTCTGTGATTTGGGAGCCAACATTGTAGTGGTTATTCTAAAGGAACCTGTGTTTGTTCATTTTCATTATGGTCACTTTCAATCTCTTCCTTCTCCTCATCAACTTCAGTTTCTCTTCGGATTCTTGTTTCAACTTCTTTTCCACTTCATAGTTGAATAGTTTTAATTTGTTCCTTATTTTAATCTTTGGGATTAACTTCCATAGTACTCGAAAGATTTTTTGAAGTTCTGTTACTAAGTGCAGTAGTAATATGTCCTAATTGATTTTCAATATTTCTAATAGCAACCCCTTAATTTTGTATTTGATTTCCAATATTCAGCATTTCCTCTTCCATCATCAACTTCTTTTACTTAACTTGTGGGTTAGGGTTAGAGTTAAATCCAGGATGATAGTAAGGTTGATAATTAGGATTTCCTTGATTATTTAAATGTCCTGAGGTATTTTTTGAACTGTTATAATTATTTCAACTAAAGTTAAGGTGAATTTTCCATACACGATTGTAATAATTAGAATAGGGATTATTATTTTGATTATTAATAGCATTCAAAGTTTCATAAGATGATTCAGTATCAATTATCTGTCTTAGCAAATTTTCCTCAATTACTGGTGGTATTTGAAAATAGTTCACTCCAATTTGATCAATCTTTTTTTATATTGCAGCAATTTGAGATTCTAAAATAGACATTGCATCAAAGTCATGAATACTAGCTACTCTCTAAGGATTTACCCGTTTAGAGGGTCGTTTAAATTTGTTAGTAGTCATTTCTTCTATTAAAGAGTATGCTTCA
Organism: Phalaenopsis equestris; assembly: GCF_001263595.1. Classification (NCBI taxonomy): domain Eukaryota; kingdom Viridiplantae; phylum Streptophyta; class Magnoliopsida; order Asparagales; family Orchidaceae; genus Phalaenopsis; species Phalaenopsis equestris. The sequence continues at coordinate 72,991 of NW_018227599.1, forward strand.
TCAAAAGGTTTTGACATTAGAGATCCTCCTGCAGCAGCATCTACAACAGATTTAAGTGATCCTACTAATATATTGTAAAAAGTTTGAATTATTAATTATTAACCATTTGAATTATTAACCAATGTATTAAAGCATGGTGTGGACATTTTTTAAGGAGATCCTTAAATCTTTCTTAGGCTTCATATATTGATTCCCCTTCAAACTGATAAAAAAATGTAATGTTGTTTCTAAGCTTAGCGATTTTCGAGGGTGGAAAGTATTTAGCCAAGAATTCTTGTGATAGTTCTCCTCAAGTTCTTGTGATAGTTCTCCTCAAGTTCTCCTCAAGTTCTGATAGATCCAAGTGCTAATGAATTTAAATAAGATTTAGCTTTACCCCTTAACGATAAAAGAAAAAGTCTAAGCCTAACAACATCATTAGACACTCCCATCATATTTAAAAGTAGCACAAATTTCAAGAAAACTAACAAGATGTAAGTTAAGATTTCAGTAGGCGTTCCTACAAACTGATTATTTTGTACCATTTGGATAATAGTAGGTTTAAGCTCAAATTAATTAGTAGTAACATCAGAATTTTGAATAGTTAAGTGAAGTTCATCTGTTGTTGGCATAGCATAATCTTTTAAAGGTTTTTGTCGATTTTCATTTATTTTTGGATTAGCATAATCTTTTAAAGGTTTTTGTCGATTTTCATTTATTTGATTATCTAAGTTATTTGTCATTTCGTTCAAATTTTTAACTTCTTTTTGTTATTTTCAAAATTTTCTAATAGTGAGTTCTAATTCTGAATCATAAGGTATCAAACCTTCACATCCAATATTTTGCATAAACAAATATACTAAGCGAAGAAAAATTTCTTAAAAATACTCTTAAATATAGTTATAATTTTTTTTTGATTATATATATATATTTTTTATATTTTGTATTTTGTCTCTAAAATTTCCTAACTTACCAAATCTATTTAATTTACCGTTACCTTCCTCGGCAACGTCGTAAAAAACTTGATCCCAAAAATAAAGTTGAGTAAAATTTATAAAGTTGACTCTGCTTTACAACCGTGCCAAAAATTTGATGTTGTATTTATGAATAATAACATTAAGCATTTAATATTGGGATTCTACGCAAGTATACGTATCGTTATCAAGTAATATAAGGCTTTCTATTTAA
>NW_018227599.1:74172-88623 GCF_001263595.1 Phalaenopsis equestris
TTCCCAAATATCGATCCCACGGGCGATCCCACGGGGAAGGTTTAAATTTGAGATGATAAATTAGCTAGAAAATTCACAGAAATAAAATGAAATTATTGTATGACCTCCAGTAGATGTATTCAAATGTTTTAAATAATATCAAAACTAAATTAATAACAACTAACAAAATTTAAATGGAGAGTTTAAATTAATAACTACTAAACTATGTTTATGTGATGAAGTTTTCTTATATGAAAAAACAACTTTCCCATTACATGAGCTTTTGGTGAAATGAGATGAGATAATTGGTTTAAATTTGTAATGTACCAAATAAGAGCAATTTTAATTCTCTACCCTGATTCAGTGTTATAGAAAATCATTGGCTTATCTTAGGTTTTGTCCCTAAATTCGTGGCTGGGCTAAGAGGATACTGACACCTACTCCAGAGCTCTCACTTTCCTTCCCCTGAAGGCTAACTCTCGCTTTAGTTCTTTAAACACTAAGTTTGAATGGGGGATTTTAGTCTGTGACCCTAAAAATCTTCAATTCTAAACCCACAAAAGTATATTTCCCTATTTATTTGCACTTAATTCCATGAATGAAATAGTCCTTCATAGACTTAAATGTGATTCTCACTCTGTTGCATAACTCATACTCTATCTCCCGGATTATATGTTTCACAATATATTTTAACAATTCAATTGGTCATATCGAAAATAATTTAAGAGCGGAGTAAAAAACCATCACTATTTATTTAACATTTTAACATTGGCACATCCAAACTATCTCTTCATTTCTTCATATCTCAGAGCAGGGAGAAAGACAAAGGGAACAACTCAGACTTCATGAGAAAGATACAACAAAACATAAATTTCATATATAAAAGGAAATTCATACAATAATAATAAACAAACAACACTTATCTGAAACTCTTTCTCAAAGCAAATCATTTGTAGCCTCTTTTAGGAAATGTAAAAAAATATATATCTCTCACTTCTCTTCCTCTCCAACACTTCTTAGAGAAGAATTCACACTTAAACTCACCACAAAAACTGAAAACTTTAAAGAAAATAAATGACTAATGGTGTTGAATGGCGTGGAATGATGTAAAGTGGCAAGGAGGAGTTGAAGATGAAGAGTCCGAAGAGATGCGAAGGGGGGTGAAGGAGGAGCTTTTCTGATCAATTTTGGCTCTAAATAGAGCCTAGGGTTGGTTCTCCAGTAGGTGCATCCAAAAACTTTTTAAAAAGCGTCAAAATTAATCAAATCTTCTAAAATCAGGTTTTGCACCGACACTAGCACCATTTCAAAGGTGCCAGAGGCCATTTAATTAAATCTGTCTTCTCTATCAAATGGTGCTGTCGGCGCTAAACAATTTCTCAATAGTTCCATTTTAACTCCAAATTACATCCTTTTTCTTCCTTTTTGCTCCAAGTCCTAAAAATTAACAACCTGCAATAAAACATAAAAAAATACTTTTCTTTAAAGTGTAGTATCACAAAAAATGAGTATAAAATATGGGTCTAAAAATGCATATATTTTTGGTGTATCAGAAAACACCACCACACATGTGTTTAAAAGTAAAAATCATGCACACAAATAAGAAATCTAAATTCAAACAAAGTGTAGTCACAAATATAAACACTTATCTCAAATTCTTTCCACAAAATATCTTGAAGTTCCTCTGAGTTCTCTTCCTTCACTCACAATACAAACTAAAACTTAAAATAAAAAGGACCGGGTGACCGGTGGCGGTAGCGGCGGGCTCAATGGGCTGCAATGGGCGGTGGCAGCGGAGGCTTAGATGCATGATGGCTATAAAGTTGATGGGTGGCTGGCCTCCTTTCTTGGAAAATCTAAGCCTTTTCTTATAAAAATTCAAGGGGTGCCTTGGCGTCTCTTTAAAAATGTGTCTCCATTCAATGAATCTTTTAGAAGTTGCCTCCTTAAAAGCCAATTGAATGAATTTTTGTGTTCAAGGGCTATTTCACACATTTTTATCTAGGGTTGCTTCAAACATCTCTTAAAAAATCTGCTCAAATTAAATATATCATCAAGTAACTACTTCTAGCGCTTAAGCGCGGGGTAGCTGGTGCTAAGGCGCAGAGCCTCTAGCGCTTAAGCGTTAGTCTTGGGCGCTTAGGCGCCCCAGTTCATTTTTGCACATTTCTTCATTTTTGCTCCAAATTTGACCCTTTTTCACACCTTTTTGTATTTTTCATCCATTTGATTGTACCTGGAAGAAGAAAAACACAAATACCCTTCATTTAATAGTAATATCTCAAAAATAAGTATAAAATTGTGTATAAAAATATTATATATTTTAGGTGTATCACTAGACACCACTTCAAAGTTGTCAAAAAGTGGCCTTTTGACTCCAAATTACATTTTTTAAATATGTATTAGCCTCAAATGTCTAATTTAGTGTATCTGCAACCAAAAACATGAAAATACCTTTCTATGGAGTACAATATTACTAAAAGTAAACATTAAGTGTATGTAAAAAAGTTGAATGTATTTAGAGATGTCACAGTCGGTGTTCTTTCAGCCATCCTTAGAGGAAAGGATGCCCCTTGGAGGAACCTCTAGAAGAAAGGTAGGGTAGTTGAACTGTCCATCCTAGTGACCATGAAGAGCAACACAAATGTCATGTCAATTATGTTTACTGATGATGAGGTCCTGCAAGCCCTACAATGATGCAATAATTGTTATGGGGATAATAAGTAACTTCTTAGTTGGGAGTATCCTCATTGACTCATGAAGCTACGTGAATTTTTTGTTCAATTCAATATTCGGTAAACTCAATCTCTGGATTGGCAGATTGGTAGCATCGACTGTTCCACCTTTTGGTTTTTCATGTGAATGGAAGGAAGCTCTCGGTGTAATACCCTTAGTAATTTCTTGGGACGAAGGTGAGAAGCAACGCACAAAAATAGAAGACCTCTTAATAGTAGACACACCACCAACATACAACACCAACTTTAATCGACTGCTCCTCAACTGTTTTAGAGTTATGGTACCTACTTACCATCTTTGGTCGACTACTCCTCAACTGTTTTAGAGTTTAGGTATTCGATAATAGAAAAACTAACCTTCACACTAATCATGTCGACTCATAGGTTGTGACCTTGTTTCCAAACACACCCCTTCCAAATAATCACTAAACATCCACTAAAGTTAGTACTTATCCGACCAGAACACTTCGGTAGCTGGCTGAAGTTGGGAGTAGAATTAAGTGAATTTAGCAACACTTACTTTACTAGAATGGTGATAAAAGTTCAAGCAGTCGTAGAGTTCCTATCATTTTTTTTGGAGCTAGGTATCTCAATTTAAGAAAGCCCATATGAAAGATAAGATCAGATCCTATACTTCGAAAGCACCTCAAACAAGATCGGGGAGGGGTTAGGAATTCCCTTCTGTAGCCTGACGGGAGAACGCATGTACCACTTCATGTCCATGGAATTCAAGATAAGGTAGATTACGAGGCTCTTATCACCAGCTTACGACTGGCATACAAATTGGGTGCCTGAACTCACACTAAAGTCAGAATCATATCTCAAAGTAAAATAAGAGGAGAGTTTGATTCCAAATATGAGGTAATGTTGAAATACCTCAACGAAGCCAAGGCAAACATCTAGAAGTATGTGTGATTACCAATTAAACATATTAGAAGAGAGGAAAATCAAGTGCCCAACATTCTATCCATTTGTGTCCTTTTGGGAAGCGAAGAACCATAGGTACTCAGCTCACCTATCGTTAAAGAGTCTGAATTTTTGGTAGTAGAAGGGGATCAAGCCTTGAGTTTGATTGACCCATATGTCAAATTCGTAGAAACAGGAAAAATCCTAAAGGAAATCTTGTACCCTAGAGGGATAAGACACAATGTTTCTCAATATCTACTGAAAGAAGGAACGCTTTTTTGGAAGTTTACCACATCTCTATACCAGAGGTGTGACCAAGGAAAGTGCAATGGAGAATATCCTCTTGGAAGTTCACTCTGGGGAATGCGGGAGTCACTCAAGTGAAAAAATACTTGTGCATCAAATCTAATATACTTTAGGCTGACATTATTGAAAGACGTAGAGATATTCTCCAAGAGACGTGAACACAATCAGAAATATGACCTATTGCAGCATCAACTAACCCATAAATTTTAGGGTCATTCCCACCATCCAATGGTCAGTGTCGCTTTATCCTGATAGACGTAGATTATTTCTCAAATTGGATTGAAGCCAAGGCCCTTCGCCAAATCACTACGGAGGTAATCCAGAACTTAAAATGGACCGACTTGATTTACAGATATGGGCTACCACTAACAATCATCATGGAAAACGACACTCAACTCACATAAAAACAAATATGGAACTTCTGCTAATGTCAACACATCAACCTCAAGTTCAACTCGATCCACCACCCATGAACTAATGAACAAGCCAAAGTAGCCAATAGAATCACTGCAACCTATTAAGAAAGAAGGTGGAAGGTGCGAAGGGAAAGTGGGTAGAAATCCTCTCGTCTGTACTATGGATCATTGATGCGGGAGTTTTTGTTGTATTATTTTTGTAAATATTTTTCAATATTGTAGAACACACATGACAACACTTATAATAAATAAGCAATTTAATCCCAATAAAAATAACATTAGTAAAAATAATTTTATCTTTTAAAATGTTTAAACTGCCAAACTTGTAATAATAATGCAAATATATGTATTGTTTAATAATAAAGGGCTCTAATGGAGTCCTTAGTATCGATCCTACAGGGAAGTTGGAAATACTTATGAATAAATTCTAATGATTATAATATAAAAAACAATTCAAACTACAAAACTTAAGTATGAAATTTAAATCTAATGTAATTGAGTGTATGCTAAATTAAATGCAGTCAAAAGAGTTCAGTTAACTAAACGAATTTCTAAACTTCAAAAGTAAACTTATAAAAACTAAACAATGTTTCGGTGGCGAAGAGTTCAAATAAAGAACCTTAGATCCCTTATTTGATTGGGGCTTTTGGTGAGTGTTGCTCTTTACATTAAAATTTTTTATACAGCAGTTCAATTTGGTTGCATATGAGTTTCCTCTGGAGGCTAATTGCTAAGTTTCTTATTTTCTTGGTGAGATTCCTCAATTAGACCGGAATTATAATTGCTTGCAACATTTTGAAATCACTTTAGAGTGCAGATTTTATTTGAATGAGATCTATTAGGTTGTCTTGATTTCCTACACTGTCTATCACAAGTTTGATTTTTTTTTTTTCATTTGTTTTACAGGTTCATTAATTTGTAAAAACTAAAAATATTGCTACTAGAATGGCTGGTTGGAAATCTCAATAAAATTTATAAATTAACAATTAATTTGATTATACTATAAAATATTCTTCAAATAATATGAAGGCAGATGGTCAAACTTTAAAAACAAATATTAAAAAATCGGAGAAATTATTACAGAAATAGAAACAATTTGTGCCTCATAATATTTATGGTCCCTAGAAGATAATCCAATGAATGAATACAATCGCTCTTAACACCAATACAAACAAGGAATTCAGATTGCAAAATATAAATTTTCCAATAAAATAAGAACGTATAAAATAATCCATATACATCACGAGCTGCATCAATCCCCACAAATCTCATCTACAGTTCTCATGAAATGCTCAATTTTGCAAGGGATTCTGAGTACACCCTCTTGCCTATAACCAAACTCCTCGGCTGCCATCTCAAGGAGCTCAATTATGCAAGGATCATTCAGAAGCTTTACATGCACAAAGAACCTCTCTATAGCCTCGTCGTTATCAAAATCTCCTACAATAACCGGTACATAGCCTCGTGGAGGCGACGAGTGCCCCTCGCTGCTCAACACATGCTCCTTTCTCTCAGTGGTCATGAAGGTATAGCTGAACAGAGGTATAGCTGAACAGAGATATTATTGGATGGTTGTACGTATATAGCTCTTCTGATATTACAATGGTCACGGAGTTATTTATATGTAGAAAGCTCAGGTAAGACAGACTTTTTCAAACATTCGAGCTCAGTGCTTTGTTTAGTCCGTCATCCATGCGATGCAAGCTATATTGAATATAAATTCGCAATTAGTGTGAACGATACCGTGGCAAACGGTCTAGCAAGCGTCATAAATCTGACATAATATGGCAACAAAGAATATTACGAAACATGGCATTTTTACTTTTTTTACACGTCTGCATGACTGATTTTTTCAAGAAAAGGTGATTTCCACCACTATTAAAATGCTGGTCTCAGACGTTTTGATTTGAAGTTCAGATTTGAATTTCAGGTTGTCGTTACATAGAAAATTTAGGCTATATTGCAATTTATAATAAACAAATACAGTTAAATTTTGATAAAATCAAATTTTCAATACATAATTATATAAAACAATAAAAGTAATAGTAAAAATATTTGAATATTCGTGATTGTATTTGTGCTAACATGGACTATCGAACTACTCTGCTCAACTACCTTGAAATGCCGACGACCTGCTGTGTACAAGTAGTTGAGTATCAGCTGTTGAGTACAAGTTGCCAGTCTCCTCCCACGGTCAACTAAGCCATTTGCCGGAAAGGATGAGATCCATCTCACTGACCAATAGGTTGGTTTAGTCAAAGAAGGCAACACGTTCCAATGACAATTTACTCAGTGTCAAATTATCATATTAGCCGAGTAGACTAACAAAGATGTGATCCAACCAGCGCATAAATAAGAGACATCAACATTTGACACAACTAGAGATAATATTGAATATAAGTAAACAATATAAAGAAATAAGAAAGGATTAGCCAAAGATCCTTGGAGTTGTGTGCGCAATGAGTAAATATTTGAAATTGTAAGGAAGAATAGTCTATAAATTGAATAAAATTGATGTGACTTGGACGTTATCCCAAAATATTTACTAATAGACATTCCTTCTCTCATAAGAGAGATAGTTTCTTCCCTCCTCCTCCTCCTCCTCTTCCTCCTCTTCCTTACACTTAATTTGAAGTGTGAGGCCACAAATAAACCTGGATCTAACGTTTTATTCTTTACAATGAGTGTGAATCATGAAAAAAATATGAGAATGAGTAAAAAAAAGAATAGAACTATACAACATAGAGAAAAACAACAACATCGACTGCACCAACAGAGAGTTTGCAATCAATAAATCAATAAATTAAAGAAGTTATCTGTTATTATTGTATACAATGATGACTAACTTTTCAATAAACTAAGGTTAAATATTTTTTTCATATTCAATTATTTTTGTCTTAAAATTGTATCACTCCATCTTTTGATGATGAATAATTAGATCAAAGTAGTGAACAAGTTCATTCTCAACTTTTCAAGAAGAAAGGGGAAGTCGCTAAGAGGATGTGGGTCAACCTTTATCTATCAATTCTATGGGCACAAAGGATAACTCTTTCAAATGTAATGGGGACATACATCTTTCATATGAGTAAATAATGAAGTAGAATCCTTCTTTAAGACTTTATGTAAATAACTCTTCACTAGAGTTAAGTAACTTGTAGGTGAACATGTTGGAATATGATGTTTCTTTTCACTTTTTAAAAAGGATTGTTTATGTGGATAATTAGAAACAACCTTTAGATACATTATATAATAATTTAACCCTTTATTTTCTTTTCAACTAATAATTTAAATTTTGAAAAAAAAAAAATTGTTAAGTGAAGTAATTTGATAAGTTTTACTTTGAGGCAATAATAGTGAATTTCAAAACTATCTACGACCTATTTAGATATAGTAATCCTACTATAGAATTATTAGAGATTGAAAAATATCCTAAAGTAAAAAAGATATGAAAAGAATAACTTAATTAGTGAGGAGAAGCTTGAAGAGAAGCCTAATTAAAAATTGGTTTCGCTAGAGTTTATTCAAAGCATTAACTTCTTCATGATCTTAAACTGATGGTATTTAAAAAGTATTAGTCAAATCTTTTTAATGAAGTGCTTAACTCTACTTTTCATTCTCTAAAGGACCTAGACTTAACATGTATCAATGGTTTTTGAAAGTAGATAGAAATCAGGATTTCTAAGATTAACTACAAGGATTACTTGTATCTTAGTGTTAAGCTTACTTACAAGATTTGATCGTACTGAACTATGAAATACTTAAGGAAATTTTTATTAAGTCCACTACCTTAAATTAATGAAACTGAAATGAAAATTCTGGTGTTACTTGAGGGCAAGTAATGTTTAAATTTGGGGGATTTAGATATATCCTATAGTATGCTCAATTTCCTTTAACATTTAACACATGTTTTTCATGAAATTGCACTTTAAAGAAAGGAATTTTTGTGTTTTTCTTACAGGTATAATAATTAGGAGGACTGGAGCTAAGATGGAATGAAATAAAGGCAAAATGGAGCACTTGTGGAACCATATGATTCCAGCACAATGCACCTAGGTGACAAAATTGGGCACAATTGTGGTCCAGCCTAATGTCGTGGACCTAGCCTAGTGACACCTAGGTGTCAGAATTTACTCAACAAACAAATCCAATGGCGCCTGCACTGTGGTACTAAGGTGCCAAAGTTGCCCATAGCAGTTTTTGCTGTTACTTTGGCACAAATTTAGAAGTTAAGACAGGTCGGAGGTAGTTCAAACAAGTCGCCAATGGCGCCTGCACTGTGGCACTAAGGTGCCAAAGTTGCCCATAGCAGTTTTTACAGTTACTTTGGCACAAATTTGGAAGTTAAGACAGGTCGGAGGTAGTTCAAACAAGTCCCCTCAGATCATTGTGAAGACTTTAAGGAAGCCAAGGAAGGCAATAGAGGAGAGTTTAGAGTTAAGTTTTACTTTTTCTTCATTTTCTTAGAGAGATTGGTGAGGGATTTGAGAGAATTCTATAAGGGAATACTTTTAACAGTGTAGGGAGCATTTTGAGTTCATTTAGGGAGGAGTTTTCACTTCTTTTCTTAGAAAGAAAGTTAAGTGTTTTAGTCTATATTATCCTATACTATTTGTAAACTCATTTAATATGAATATGTGTTTTCATCAGATGATGAATTGTAGTGTTTTCTAAATGCACTGTGAGTAGTTCTTTATACCTTTCTCTTTTGATGAATTAAATGGATGTGTAGGATAATAGAATGCCTTTAGAATATGTTTTTATTCATTAAAGTGACAGTTTTATTTTTTGCTTAGTTTAGTTATCATTCTGGCCAATTGATATGTTAAAATTTTGTGTGGACCCATAAATACTTGGGAGAGCTATGCATGAACAACTAGGAAGAACCACGTTGCACTAGTGGGTGAAGGAAAAGTAAACCATATGGCAAAGCAAAGGTTTTATTTTTTGCTTAGTTTAGTTATCATTCTAGCCAATTCATATGTTAAAATTTTTTGTGGACCCATAAATACTTGGGAGAGCCATGCATGAACAACTAGGAAGAACCACATTGCATTAGTGGGTGAAGGAAAAGTAAACCATATGGCAAAGCAAATATATAGGGAAAAAGCTTTAATGGGTTCAAATTGGGATTTATAGTGTGACAAGCAGAAACACTAACCCAGTTGAACAGAACTTTTTTATGCACTCAGGAGAAAGTAAAGAAGAGGATTGCTTCTATTTGCACTAGATACAATTTCTATTCTAAGTGTTTTGTTCCTACACACTAACTATGTCATTGCAAAGAAAGGGTTAGTTTTTATAAATTGATTTTTTCACTTTATTTAGCTTTAGTAAAATTACCTTAAAAGTAAATCAAAAGGATTAGCGATAATTTAGTAGGACTTGTAAACACAACTTGAACCAAATTTTCTTCCATGCTAAGACTCATTATAGTAGGCCAAAACTTTTCTTAAGCTCAATTACCGCATTCTCTATGGGATATGTAATATGGGCTTAATAATTTGATATTACTGGTATGACACGTATACTTGCGTGAAACCCCTAATGCATAAATTTCACTTGAGTTGGGAAAGGCATAAAGTTATTGGCACGGTTGCCAGCGACAAAGGTGTAGTGCCATATTAATGCACAAATAAAGTTCCAAAATTTATTATATTAGTTTAAGATTAAAAGCAAGTACATCCGTAGGTGTACCAGAAGAATATCAAGTTTTTTGCGTCGTTGCTAGGGATAAAGGTGTAGTGCCACATTGCTACGCAAATCAGTTTCTAGAATTCATAGTGCATATTTAAGATTACAAGAAAGTACATCTGCAGACACACCAGGAGAGTTTCAAAAGTCAATAGAAAAAATGAGCGGCCAAGCCTACGACTACTCCCTCCGAAGTACCGACCCTCACCACCCAAGACCCGGCCCTCCGTTTCTGTTGCTCCATGGTTCTAAGGGAAGGCAGTCGCTTCTCCATTCAATCTTATTCAATATTAATTGTAAGAAAAGAGTCGGCTAGCTAGTATCCACTTAGAATAACTGCTATCAAGATTCTCACAAGCTTGTTTTGCACACTATCCACTATAATAGGAACAATTGTTGAAGCATATTTTTGACTACCCACCACTCTAGTATCCACTTAGAATAACTGCTATCAAGATCCTCTAACTCAGTAAATTCATTTGTATATGAATAATGTCATTATACCATTTTCTAGTGATCCTCTAACTCAGTCAATTCATTTGTATATGAATAATGTCATTATACCATTAAAAATTGGAGGACAAAGAAAGCTTTACATACTCATATATCTATCTATTGAGGAAAGGATCTCCAAACATCTTCTCTCCTACTCTTACTACGAGGTGTCTTAACCTTTATGCAATAACAACTAAGGAGAGATACTGATTTTCGTTCACTCTAGCCTCTTTCCACCCTCCTCGACACCTCTAACAAGCTGGTTTTAAAGGCCTTCCGAGGTCACTCTTGTGTTTTGCTCAGAAACCTTGGCCTCCCAACGAGGGGCCTTCCACACCTACCACTTGGAATCCTGAGATGAGCTGACTTGATCAACCGACATAGGTTCAATACTCAATTGTTTGTCTTTCCTAACCCCGTTCCTCTTTATAGAAGCTGAGGGTCCGTAGCCCACCTTGGCAATAATCAATAGGTCCACAAGGAGCTCTCTCAGATTGTTCAACATTGTGCAATTCAATTATCCAGGAAACAATAGCAACAATGAATGTAATGTCAAGCTTTTGACCTAATTTATAGAACATGCTGGGCACAAAATCCAAGAGAAAGATAATTATTAAATCAATTTTCTCAAATTTACTATCATAAAATGCTAATAAATTCTTTATTCTTATCGTAGTTGTCACTTTCAAGGAAAAAAAAAATTTAGGGAACTAATATGTATACACTAAGCTGACAACACGAACAACCCAGTCGAGGACCAGACGACGGCTAGACAATCGTGACGTCCTACCATCCTACAACTAATCACGTGATCAAGAATCGACCGACATACTTTGGCGAGAGATCTGAACGACAGACCACACATGCAATCCTGACAGACAAAAGCACATGCGAGAAGCCTTAATCGAGGACAATCAACCGACTCACTTTTACCACAGCAGAAGAGATCACCACTCGACCAAGCTCCTCACCGACCAACATAAGGCACAGTCGCCACTCAGTCGATCGCCATAGTTGGTTGAATTCAAGGAAATTTACTAGCCAATTACCGTCATTTAGAATTCAATTTGTAATTCATATATTGTATGAAATTGATAGTATTAATTCAATCATCAATTCTAATAAGAGTGGTTTCCATAACTGTTCCCTCCTTTCTGTAATTGTACAAAACACACCTCTATAATAAAAGGTGAAAAGACGAATGAATGAGCTTTTTCCCAAGTTTTCCGGTTTTCTCTACAAAAAATTTTGAACTTATTCTACTCTCTTTCTTTTTCTTTGTTTGTCTGGTTATAACTCTCGGGTCGAGTTCACAAATGACAATTTAGGATTCAACACATATATACATGCATATCACACTTTCTCACACATTTACATGCCTACCACATATTTTTACAAATTTCTAAATCTAATATCTAAGTTTGATAATTTCAAGCATACCGCGCTATTTTCATGCATTTACATAAATTTATATTCGTACCAGCTGATGCTCTTGTATTTACATATCTAAAACCTTATAAGATTATCTAACACCTTTAGAAAAAATAAATTTATATTCGTACCATCTCATGCTCTTGTATTTACATATCTAAAACCTTATAAGAAAATAAGTAGAAAGAGAAATTTACATGCATGTCATCTTTTGTTGACAAAGTTTTTTCAAAAAAAAAGGAAAATTCACATACATGCCATTTAATTCCTATGTATTTACATATCATACTCTTAAACTGAAGTTTTTACTTGTTTAAGCACAAACATCACACTTCCTCTCTCCATTTTGATTTTCCTCACAAGCTCTCCATACCTCAGCTCTCCCACCGCGAAGGTGGCAATCAAATCGCTACATAAAAAGATCGTCAAAATCCCCTAATAGGTTCTCCTCTCCTCTTCCTCTCTTTTTCACTCATCTCTACTACCATAACACAAATATAACGTTTTTACACTTTTAACACCTTAAAAAAATGTTTACACGAATGCCATTTAATTTTAATGTATCTTACATATCTACCACCTAAACTTTTATGTTTGCATACATGTAATTAAATTCCAATGTATTTACATATCAAACACTTGAACTTTAATTTTTTTCTTACATGTGTGCCACCTTAGCTACGCATGAAAAGGTTCATTTCAATTTTTTTTTTTTGAAGGGTGAAGTTAGAACAAGTAACAATTTTCTTATTCGATGGAAATGTAAAAATTAAATTTTGGGTTTTAGATGTATAAATAAATAGGAATTGGGTGGTATGCATGTCAATGCATCTAATAGAAAACCAAAGTCATCTCAAATGGTTCTCAAGTTCATTTACATGATTTCTACTTGAAACCTATGACTACATGCATTCTACTTTGCTCCAATATATTTTGCTTAGTGTAAGTATTCATGATTACATCATGCTACCCTACTCTTATGAGTTTGCATTACTTCTTGACATGTTTCCATGTTTTTTTTTTCTTTTCTATGTTTGCAAGCTCGCATGCTTACGAGCTTTGCAAATTTACATGTTAGGTACTTAGGTCTTGAACTTTATTGAAAAAAAACACTAAATTACACATGCTTAATGATCTAAAAAACTTAGGTCTCACCTTAATAAACATTAACTTAAACAAAAGAAAGAGAAACAGAAAAAGAGAGATGGAAGTGTAATAAATTTTCATATTAAAGTAAAACAAAAAATATAATAATTAAATAAGTAACCCTTTATAAAAAATATATAATAAATAAAAACCAAGAAAAATAATAATGAACAGATTTGAAAAAAAAGAAGTTACTAACATGCCACTTGATTCCAACATATTTACATAATTAATACTCAATATTTGATTTTCTAAAATAAATGCATAGCTTTATTTTATAAACTTAAATTTATGTGAGTATCTTATATTTTAAGTATTTTAAAAATATTTGAATAAGAAAATACAGAAGAATTTTCATGAGCTACAAATTTCTTCTTTCGTAATCAATAGAGCAAACCGATTCGAGCCACCAAATTGTCGGTCTTCAAGTTCAGTTTAACAAACACTAGCTTGAACAAGATGCTCACAGAGTTGTCAATGTTAACCAAAGTGCTGTCCACCTGACAGTTGTTGATCATCATTGTCACGAAAAAGACATCATTGGAAGGATTCCCGTTCCATTCGTAAAAGTTATCGGTGAATGGTGACTATCCTTTAGAGTGAAGAAGGAAGCCCAAAATTCCCCCAACAACAAACTCTTCTAGCTGGCATATCAAGCGTGTTCTTTGACTCCAAATATAACTGGTACAAATACAACGATGTAATGTATAGCATTGGCCCGCAGATGCTCATCCAAAACTTTTTTGACCAGAGCCTTTCTGTTTATCTGGGTTTCGCTCAGGCAACAAAAATACTTTGAGCTCTTTGGCTTTTATCAATCACAAGATCAGGTTTCGAAGGTGTCTCCATTTCTGTGTATTGTGATCATGATCTCAGTGGTAAGCGTAGAACTTCTTGACGTCCCGGAGAAATGCTTCTACTCTCACAAGGTTCCTCAAATTATTCCTTATTTTGGATGGTTTCTTCTAACTCTACCATTGATACCCTTAGGGGTATGGCTTTTGGCACTTTATGTTTTTTCGTCGACTGCTTATGATAATGAGATAGTTCATGGTTAGTATATTTCTATTGACTGGCTCAATGGTTGTTTTGACCGGTCCATTTATTCTCTTGGGATGACTGAATGTCTCATGCTTGGAAAAAATTGGAGTTCATTTGTCTTCTCTCGATTTCCATTTATTATTCCAATGGGCCCTCTTTTGTGGGACAAAATTAGAAGAATTCACCTTATGACATGAGGGGTCGTTGATGTACTCCTCTGCAAAAATGTGACCATATTTTCCATATCCAACAATTTAGCGAAGGTTTTTATTGTTGTAGACCTAGACATATCTAATTCTCTTTCC
>NW_018227599.1:88686-94814 GCF_001263595.1 Phalaenopsis equestris
TCTTTCCCTTCCATCCCTAGAATAAGGTTTTATGTATACTGTAGCATCCGGGCCCCTCACCTCCAGCATAACCTTGTAGAATTAAGTTATGTAGGCATACATGCTATCATGTTGCCCCTGCCTAACCTACCACAGAGCTTGCAAGATTTTCTGAGGATTCTACGTGCTGGAAATTTATGTCACAAACATCCTCTTAAAGTCAGCAAAAGAGGTGATTACCCTGGCAGGCGTGCTGGGTAATTTGTTAAACCACCCGAGGGACAATTTCTTCGACATTGTGAAGAAAAGAAAACACTTCAATGCATAAATAATCGTCAGTAGGAAAACAACTGATTTGAATGATGTGATGTGATTGGTCAGATCAGATATATCCTTTCAAGAATCAAGCAATGGAACTTTAAACTTTTCTGGGGGTTCAGCGATATAGATCTGATGAGAGAATGCATTTCTCAAGTGGTGGTGGGTCACCGTGCAGCTGAACTGCTACCTATCCATCAAAGTAAACCCATCACTATCTTTGTACTGTGGATCTTTAACCCTTTCCTCTTATAATGATGCTCTGTGACCATTTAGTGTTAGTTCTTCTCCCAAGGCTTTTTATCTTAGTGGGATTGTTCTTGGAGATTTTGATCCCTTCCACTGGCTAGTGGTTCCAAAGTCATGTCTATCATCTAACCAAGAATTTGGTCTCTCAGTTCTTGAATTTGCTGTTGCACAAATTCTTTGGTACTCTCCATGCTTGTTGTGTCTCCCTGATGAGCTTCTTCTTTTTTGTTGTCCTTCTTTTCTTGTTGGTAGCATGATCCACGCTCATTACATTTTCAAAGATGTTGAATCTAAATCTGAGCCTTTTATGTGAATCAAATAAAAGAAATATAGCGTAATGAATGAGAAAGAGAACAAGAAGAAGAGGTAGAGCGCACAATAGAGTAGAATTGAAAGACGTTTAATCTTAATTTCATTAGGTATTTACTTTAGAAATGATCAACCTATTTATTGGCAAGGGGGTGTAAGACAAACAATTACCTGCTTTCCCCTATTTTAATAGAAGCAATTACAAGTTAATTTAGTCATAAAAAATAAATAAAGCCATAACGAAGTAAATAAGCAATAAGTATTCAACCCATCCCCACCCACCGCTCAACTGCCTGCGGCCACTAATCCTTGAATCTGCGAAGCTCGCTCGATAAAATCTGTCAGATTTGGGTAACCAGTCGACTTGAATTATCTGTCAAACATTTGAATCCTCGCTCGATCCGCCTGGTAAGCCAGTCGATTTCGTTGGTCTTTTTGTCGACTTTAAATAGTGCTCCGAGGGAATCATAAGGCAATGGACCTTGCATGTTGATGCTCGGCTTTTGTGTGTTTTTTTATAAATATTTTTTAATATTACAAAACACACACACAACAGTGTTAATAATAAATATGCAATTTAAATCCAAACAAAAATAACTTTAGTGAAAAAAATTTTATTTTTTAAAATCTTGAAATTGCCAAACCCGTAATAATAACACAAGTATACGTATTCCTCAAATAATAAAGAACTCTAATAGAGTCCTAGATATCGATCCCACGGGGAAGTTAGAAATTCTTTTGAATAAATTCTTGTGATTATAATGTAAAACAAAATTAAAAGTACAAAACTTAAGTACAAAATTAAAATCTAAAGTAATTGACTGTATGCTAAATAAAATGTAGTTAAACGAGCTATGTTAACTAAACTAATTGCTAAACTTTAGAAGTAAACTTATGAAAACTAAACAAAATTTCTGAGACGAAGAGTTCAAATTTAAGAAATATCCTTCCCCTTTACAATGAGTATATGGATTGTGAAGAAATTAAAGTCATTTAAAAATATATATATAATTATTTTGTGTCAAATAGGAGCAATCTTATTCTTTACCCTTGTTGGCATCAATTTTTGATGTCACGAGTGTAGAGTGTCCACCTGCATGACTCAGGATAGCTTACAGTCCGTTCGTAACATCTAGTAGTTCAGACGCCCACCCGGGACCTTTAGGCACGTGTTGAGAGACATGTAGCCATGGTCATTCTGCTAAGCTATGGCCTTCACCTAGGCAAAGACTGGTCGACATTTCACGCATCGGAGAACTCCGATCGAGTTGATAAATATTATTCGTCGCACCGCCCAAAATTAGCTCGTATTGACCCAATCATCGGTAAAGTTGTCCAGATGACCTCGAACGACAAAACAGACCACACCAATGCGTCTGGAACGTCGATTTTACATAGGGGGACCATCATTTCAAAATGATTATGCATCTGGGCTAAAAGTACGCAGGATGGAAATTATTAAATTAATAATAATATTATTATTATTACTATATTATTATTATTATATTACCTTATATAATATTGCTTCCCACCTCTCCCCTACGGATCGTGACTCAGAGCTGCCCCATAATCTCTTAAAGGTTTCTGATGATATTCATTTTTATTTCCAGCATTACTCAAATTACAAGTCATTTTGCTAAAATGATCTATCTATTTTTATTATTTTCTAATTTTTCTAATAGTTCTTTCGAACTCTGAATCGTAATGTACTAAATGTTCATATCTTACACTACACATAAAAAAATACAATAAGTAATTTAAAATAAGCAAAAACACTTAAATATGAAAATATTTGAACTAAACTACAATCACTTTTTTTGGTTAAAATATAAATTAATTTAAATTATAAACTAACTTACTACTACTTTCCCTTAATTCAACGGCGCCAAAAACATGATGCAGGTGGATTTAGTGTGTTAATTTTACAAATATTTTTCAATATTACAATATACACATGGCAGCTACAATAGTAAATATGCAATTAAATCCAAACAAAAATAACTTTAGTGAAAAAAATTTTATTTTTTAAAATCTTGAAATTGCCAAACCCGTAATAATAACACAAGTATACGTATTCCTCAAATAATAAAGAACTCTAATAGAGTCCTAGATATCGATCCCACGGGGAAGTTAGAAATTCTTTTGAATAAATTCTTGTGATTATAATGTAAAACAAAATTAAAAGTACAAAACTTAAGTACAAAATTAAAATCTAAAGTAATTGACTGTATGCTAAATAAAATGTAGTTAAACGAGCTATGTTAACTAAACTAATTGCTAAACTTTAGAAGTAAACTTATGAAAACTAAACAAAATTTCTGAGACGAAGAGTTCAAATTTAAGAAAATATCCTTCCCCTTTACAATGAGTATATGGATTGTGAAGAAATTAAAGTCATTTAAAAATATATATATAATTATTTTGTGTCAAATAGGAGCAATCTTATTCTTTACCCTTGTTGGCATTAATTTTTGATGTCACGAGTGTAGAGTGTCCACCTGCATGACTCAGGATAGCTTACAGTCCGTTCGTAACATCTAGTAGTTCAGACGCCCACCCGGGACCTTTAGGCACGTGTTGAGAGACATGTAGCCATGGTCATTCTGCTAAGCTATGGCCTTCACCTAGGCAAAGACTGGTCGACATTTCACGCATCGGAGAACTCCGATCGAGTTGATAAATATTATTCGTCGCACCGCCCAAAATTAGCTCGTATTGACCCAATCATCGGTAAAGTTGTCCAGATGACCTCGAACGACAAAACAGACCACACCAATGCGTCTGGAACGTCGATTTTACATAGGGGGACCATCATTTCAAAATGATTATGCATCTGGGCTAAAAGTACGCAGGATGGAAATTATTAAATTAATAATAATATTATTATTATTACTATATTATTATTATTATATTACCTTATATAATATTGCTTCCCACCTCTCCCCTACGGATCGTGACTCAGAGCTGCCACCTTGCTCATTCGTGAACCCTAGCCGCACAACATTCTCCCTCACCGCTCCTCATGCCGCAGAACTTACCGCCAGACATCCCTCCACGTCGGCACCGCTACCCACCGTCCCTTCCTCCTCAATCAAAGATCAGTTCGCGAAGCCCGACTTCCGTTCTAACGCGCTGCCCGGTCTTCGCCCCGACGAGCCTCACCGACCTCCCTCTTCATGGAGATGCCTCCTCTTCACGCTACTGGGCCCGGTTTCCCCCTTCTCGAGCTCCTTTTAGTCGTGCCTTGGTGCCGAAGGCTGTTAGCCTTATGCTCCATTCTTGCCGACGATTGAAGCCTTGTCGCAGACCCAATCCTCACCAGCTCTCCTCCTCGCTGGCTGATGCCTCCTTCTAGCCCAAGACAACAACCCAATGGGTCTCCCTTGCTGGATTTGACGATGCCCTTAACCGACCCATTTTTAAAGTTATCATGCACGTGCGTCTCACTCCTCTTTGTCATCATTCTCCCTTGCAGCCATCATCTCGAGTAGCCGGAGCACCAATGACGGTGTCGCGATGATGGCTTTGCCATGCATATTCCGTCTGATCCCTTCTTGAAGGTATGTATCGATCATATTTTTCATATGATTAGATGTTTATTTTCAAAGCCTTTGCATACCTCACTAACTCCTACTTTCATTGGCTCTTTCTGTTGTCTTGTGAACATTCTGCATGGTACACTGACGCACAGACCGGACACCGGAGACTAAACATGCGGGCTCGCCTTCAGTATAAAGAGAATGTGTCGGCAACCGTCACGGTGGTAACATCCCTTTCCTCCTAGCCAGCCTTAGGAATTGTGGAGTCTAGGCGTGTGGGTTTGATTGCCCACAAGGGGTGTGTGCAGCGGCGTAGGTTGGAACGACGACGTGCCTGCGTGATGGATTGCACGGGGTGTGTGCCGCGGCATAGGTTGGAACGACGACGTGCCTGCGTGATGGATTGTTTCGTTTTCCTAGAGCCAACCTTTAGGTTAGGACTTCCTGGCATAGCCAAACACCCCTCATAGAGCTGAGTATTTCTCCATTTTTGTGAGCCTTAGCACAAGTCTCGATGGGTCGGAGTTCCTCACTCCCCTTACTTTGGGTTCCTCAACTCTACTTGAAGAAGCTGGGATGTCGTACTTGGCAAAGCGAGAGAATATTGGTAGTTGGCTTGCCCTAAGAAGTCTTAAGGAGTTCACAAAGTGGGAAAAGCTTTGTAGCTAGCTCATTTCACAACACTGTGGAAAGCTTCCCCCCTCGGAGTTTTGGAGAGAAACTCCCCACTTTTCGTCACTAGAGCAAGAGGTGGTGATGCCGCATATCCAAGGGTTTAAACCTTAGGTTTTCCAGGTGTGGTTGTTAGCACGAGTCCGATTTGCTATCTGCATGTTGGTTTTCTGCATATTGCATTTTTTCTTGGTGCATGTTGTATTTCACTTCGCTTCGACTGACCGCACCGGCCAAGTGAGCATCTCACTTCGCTCCAACCGGCCGCCCCAGAACAATGAGAATTTCACTTTGCTCTGATCGGGCGCCCCGTCCCGATGTGCATCTTACTTTGCTTTGACCGGCCACCCTGGTGCAGCGAGCATTTCACTTCACTTTGATTGGCCGCCCTGACCCAATAAGCAACTCACTTTAGTTCGACCGGCCACTCCGACCTGGTAGACCGATCACTTTGGTTCAACAGACACAATACATTCTGGTCGACCGATCACTTGCATGTTTGTTTGCTTTTGCATTATATCGTGTGCTTGTCTGCTTGCATGTTGCATCTTGTATATGTTAGCTTGCATGATCATTATCATTTGCTCTTGTTGCACTTCTTTGGGCCACTGCTACCATGGCACGCCCATCTCTTTTGGTCACTGCCACCTCGGCACAACTTCTTTGGACCGCTGCCACCACGACACGCCCATCACTTTTGGTTACTCCCGCCTCGACAACCTTTCTTCGAGCAGCTGCCTCTATGGCACTCCCATCTTTTGGTCACTGCCACTATGACACACCCATTTATTCAGATCGTTGCCTTCATGACTCGCCCATCTCTGGGTCACTGTCGCTATGGTACACCCATTTGTTCGGGTCATTATCTCTACGACATGCACATCTTTTCCTGAGTCACTGCCCCATGGTACACTCATCACATCTTTCATTTAACTATTTGCACCGGCATATGCATGTTTTCATGGATAACGAGCCAGGCTCTTTAGGAGAGTGACCCCGTGTTGATTGTGATGCCTTTACGAGCATTGCTTGCTGGGTCGATCCTGGCGATCAATACATATT
>NW_018227600.1:0-3047 GCF_001263595.1 Phalaenopsis equestris
TCAATTTTGGGTATTTTGGCAAAATTTGGAATTTTTAGCCAAATTTGGGTATCAAGGGCATTTAGGTAATTTGGAGGTGCCTAGGGGCAAAATACCAAGTTAAGCATTTCACATAGAATTGGATAGATATCCATTCTAAATGAACCAGGGATTAATATATTGTGAAGATATGGTGTATCCTAGTTCCAAGTCAACACCCAGGGTCGACCCTAAAGTCAAGTAATCCTATAGGGACTCTTCTTGAATTCTCTTATAATGATCTTACCTACTAAATGCTAGAGGTTAAGATCAATATGTGGAATTTCAAGCTGAGTAAAAAGAAGAGTTTTGAATTTCTAATGGTGGGGTACCTCTTCTAATTTTCTAAGACTAGTCAATAGGAAAGTCCTATGGCTAGACCTAGGCTACTAAAGAAGTTTTCTAGACCTCAACCAAAAATGAGGTCAACAGATACATATACTTGCGTAACTATTAAGTTTTGGCTGCTTAAAGTTTTCAAAATATAAAAAATATTATACTAAAGTGATTTTTATTGTGATTTAATTGCATATTTACTAATTGTGTTGTCGTGGGTGTGTTGTATTATTGAAAGATATTTACAATGCATACAAAAAAAATTGGCCATCAACATGCATAGCACATATTTATGACACCAGCACGCCTCCTTCTCATACATGGGCAAGGTGTCATGTATGTTTAGAAATTGATTAGATGCCATGAAAATACATAGGCATTGAATAGTAGGTATGCAAACCTTCATAACATTCTCATATGATTTTCTTAATATAAATGATGGAGATACTCAAGTTCAAATGGAGACATTCATAATGTGGTTCTATATAGATTATTGAGCGGGCTATAAAGGAAGATTCAAAACTATTCATACTTATATAGGTGAAACTTTTAAAACAATAATTAATTAGTAGCTCCCTTTCTCACTTCTTTCGGTTGTTATTAGCTTACCCTAATTTTGAATGAATTATGATTTATAGCTTTATAACATATATTGCTAAGAATATATAAATTACAATGCTACATAAGTACTACATTACAAATACATTACACATATGATCAAAGAGGCTCACCTGTTACATGTTCACTTGTTAGTCAGCTAATAGGGATTCGAAGTTGCTTGACCTTAGAGTGTTTTGTTGGTAGTAGCTCATCACTAATGTTATATAGGCTTCGATGCCTCGATTGCCTGTGGGATTATAACGAATAAAATTCTAAAGTTGAGTGCATCTCTAATCTAAATTCTTATACCCCTTTCTGATTTTCCATATGCTTATGACTTAACTTTTTATGACAACTTACATGTTTAAATTGCAACTATTTGCTTAATCTTTTTATATAGACTTTGCTACCTAATTGCAATTTTTTTTAAGCTTTGTCATAGTCTGCAAGTACGCACTGACCTTTTCTTTTTTACTGTACTTTACTGTGCATATTTTGTTATACATGCAATATTATTCTCTTGTTATTTACTGCACTTCACTACATATGCACTGCACTTCACTACATACTCTATCATACATGCACTATTTTTATTTTTTCTATTCTTTAATACGTATCTGAAATGTTTATATAGCACTCTAGGATAGCAAACGTAAAGCATATATTTAGTACTGGGACCTTATGACAAATGGTCAACATACAATTTTTAATTTCAAGACTTTTTCAAAATTTCATAACAAAAAATTTTATTTTAAATTACAAATAATGTTTAAAGGCTTTGATATATTATTAATAACATAAAAATAATACAACTTTTAGAATTAATGAGAATCCCTCGGATGAGGTAGCCTACGGCTGCTAACAAGAATTCTCTGGGCTAAAAAAGTTTAACTGCTTGTTTAGACTAAGTTAATCCAAAACTAATAGTGGTGTTGGGATGAAAAAATCATGGGATCTTGATCATTATCACTTAACATAATTAAAATATTCCTCCACTTTCTTCAATTATTTTGACAACAATGAACATCAATTCAAAACACTTTGCACAAGATCACACTAAATAACAACAAGGACTTAAGATAGACCGTTCTAAGCATAGGTCTCTCCTCTCTTCTTTTCTCATAACAAGGTGATGAAACAATTAAGTGGTGGACAATCTTCGAATGATGATCTTCAACGAAATCTTTCCATAGTCTTAAATAACTTGAAGCGAAGGATGATCTTCAACGAAATCTTTCCATAGTCTTAAATAACCTTTTAGGACTTTAAGGTTATTCATCTAGCACAATGTAAATCCTCACATTATCTTTTAGACTTTCATTTGATTTTATATTGACCAGAAGAAAATATGTTGAGATTTTCATACCTATTTTATATAGTTTTTTATGATATTGCACTTTAAAGAAATGTACTTTTTGAAGTTTTGTTGCAGGAATGATGAATTAGTATCATTGGAGCAAAAAGATGCAAAAAGGAGCGAATTTGGAGTGAAAAGGGCCAAAATGTGCAGAATTGAACTAGGGCGCCGACGGCGCCATCGACCCCGCCGACGGCAAGATTTTCTTGAGACTCCAGAATTAATTCATTAAGAAGGTCCATCGACGGTGCCCTCGAGGCCGCTGACGACGAGCTTGGCAGTTATGCCTAATCAGGCTTTGGATAAGGCCAAATTTTGAAGGGATGCTTGAGCAACTCTTGGGAAAGCTCAACCACAACTTTAAAAGAATGTTTTTGCCGAAAATTGAAGAGCTGAGAAGTCGAGGAGAGAGTTCCCGGAGGTTAGAAAGGTTTCAATAGTGTGGAAAAATTGTGAGGAATTCTTCGAGAGATTGTAAGAGTGGAGGAAAAGTGAGAGATTTCTTCCTCCTTGCTGCTTCGAAGAGGAATTATGTGTGTTATAAAGAAAGGAAGAGATTCAGAGGAACTTCAAGGAGTGTTGTTGGGGAGAAATTAGAGATAAGTTATTTACTTATTGTAATTTGTATGACTTTGATTTTATATATGAATTTCAAGTTTTGTTGTGTTTTCCTCATGAGATCTGAGTAGTTTTCTCTGTCTTTCTCCTTGTCTTGAGAATTGTGAAATGGTGATTT
>NW_018227600.1:3290-3606 GCF_001263595.1 Phalaenopsis equestris
GTATGCTCTTATTTGGCACAATATAATTTGAACTAATTCACTTTATCAATTCACTATAATTTCTTGGCAAGAAGAAGGATGCTTTCTTATATTGAATATCACATCTGAACCTTCATTAGTATATTTAGTTATTTAATAGTTATTAAAATTACATATTTATTTCAATTGCCTATTAGTGATAGATAAGCAAATTGAACTTCAAAGTTGCAATTAAAGTATTACTTTTCTAAAGTCTTAGTTCGTAGTTCTAATATTACTCCCTGTGGGATTGATATCTAGGAATCTATTAGAGCCCTATTAGAGCCCTATATTACTT
>NW_018227600.1:3666-4457 GCF_001263595.1 Phalaenopsis equestris
ACGTCCATATTCTTTACAATTATTGAATATTTATTACGTCCATATTTATCTTATATTTTAAGAGTTTTTGGCGCCGTTGTCAAAGTTTTTGGCGCCGTTGTCAGGGAGTAATCAAAAATTACAATTAGAGTAATGGACAAATTAGGATTTCCCCCAAAGGTTTGCGATTCGGAAATAGAACGTACTGTTAGAAAGATTAGAAGATTGAGAAGAGATCCTAGAAATTCTGATACAATGGAAAACAACATGAACAATCAAGGAATAGAGAATGAACACCAACCTAGACCCCTACAAGATTATGCAAATCCTAGAGCAAATGAAATTCACTTATCTATCCAAAACCCTGATGTAGCTGCTAATTCATTTGAGCTTAAATCTGTTGTTATCCAAATGGTACAAAACAATCAATTCAGAGGTACACCAAATGAAGATCCTAATTTACACCTCGCTAGTTTTTTAGAACTGTGTGCTACTTTTAAATATGATAGAGTCTCAAACGATGTTGTTAGAATTAGACTTTTTCTTTTTTAATTGAGGGATAATGTTAAGATGTGGTTAAATTTGTTAGCACCATGATCTATTAAAACTTGAGGAGAACTGTCACAGAAATTTCTATCCAAATATTTCCCTCCATCCAAGACTACTAAACTTAGAAATGACATAACATCGTTTTGTCAAATTGATGGAGAGTCAATATACGAAGCTTAGGAGAGATTTAAAGATCTTCTTAGGAAATGCCCTCATCATTCGTTACCAGATTGGTTGATAATTCAAACTTTTTATAATGGATT
>NW_018227600.1:4842-7498 GCF_001263595.1 Phalaenopsis equestris
TATAGACCTTCTTATCCTCCAGGATTTAACAATAATACTCAAATTGAGGAGGAGTTGTCTATGGAAGAGCTGATATTAAACATGGGTCAACAATTGCAGAATCAAGGAAATCAATTACAAATTCAAGGAAATCAATTACAAAATCAAGGAACTGCAATTAAGAATATTGAAAACCAATTGGGACATATCTCTACTGCGCTTAGTAACCAAACATTAGGAACCTTTCCTAATACTGTGGAACCAAATCCTAAAGATCAAGGAAAAGAACAAATCAAAGTGATACAATTACGAAGTGAAAAAGAATTGGAGATAATAGTGCAAAAAGAAAAAGAAACTGAAAAAGAGAAAGTGGAAACTGAAAAAGAAAAGGATCATGAGTACCCAGATTTAGAGTATCCATTTACATCAATGAAAATTACTGTGGAGAAACCTCCACCAACGTTTCCTCAAAGATTAAAGCAACACAAACAGAATAAACAATTTTTTAAATTTTTAGAAATTCTTAAGAAGTTAACGGTAAACATTCCCTTCGTAGAAGCTTTAGAGCAAATGCCCAATTAATTATGTGAAATTATTGAAAGATATTCTGAACAAGAAAAAGAAGTTCACGGATAACAAAACTGTTGCACTTAGCAAAGAGTGTAGTGCAATTATTCAGAAAAAGCTTTCTGAAAAATTAAAAGATCCTGGCTGTTTCACTATACCATGTGCTATTGGTGAAAGATTTTATGGAAGAGCTTTATGTGATTTTGGAGCCAGCATTAATCTTATGCCTTTATCAATTTTCAAAAAGATTAGGATTAGGAGAAGAGTCACCTACTTCTGTAACTCTACAGTTAGCGGATCTTTTCTGTGGATTTCAATGTTTTAGATATGGAGGAAGATAAAGAAATACCTATCATTTTAGGGAGACCATTTTTAGCTACTGGAAAAGTTATGATAGATGTTCAAAAAGGATAATTAATGATGAGATTTAACGATCAAGAAGTGACTATTAACATTGCAAAATCTATGAAATATCCTGCAGTTGAACGAGATAATGAATGTTTTTGCATGAAAATTAGTGAACATCTATTGAATGAACATTTTAAAGAATATTTTGAAAAGAAAGAACAATTTGAAGAGAGTGATGAAGTTATTTTGGACGAATTAGAAAATGAAGAGAAAAATTAGAGTATTTTCAGAAAAGATTTAAGATGTTAGATTTTACAGAAAATGCTGATAAGAATCTATTTCCGTCAATTATAAAACCACCTGAACTTGAGTTAAAAATACTGTCTGGCCACTTGAAGTATGTGTTTTTAGGAGACTCATCTATATTACCTGTTATTATATCTTCAAAATTAAATGATTTGCAAGAGCAAAGACTGTTAAATGCATTAAAAAGATTTAAGAAAGCTTTTGGTTGGACCTTAGCTGATATTAAAGGAATCAGTCCTTCGATCTGTATGCACAGAATTACATTAGATGAACAATATAAACCAAGAGTTGATCCACAAAGGAGATTAAATCTGATAATGAAAGGAGTAGTTAAGAAGGAAATTTTGAAATGGTTAGACACTGGGATTATATATCTTATTTCAAATAGTGTGTGGGTAAGTCCAATTCATCGTGTTCCTAAGAAAGGAGTAGTGACTGTTGAAACAAAATAAAATAATGAATTAATACCTATCAGATAAGTTATTGGGTGGCGTATTTGCATTGATTATAGAAAATTTAACATTACCACCAAGAAAGATCACTTTCGTTTACCCTTTTTAGACCAAATAGTAGATACACTTCCTGGGCACAAATATTTTTGTTTTTTATGTGGATATACCGGTTATCATCAAATTCCTATTGCTCTGAAGGATCAAGAAAAGACAACATTTACTAGTCCTTTTGGAACTTTTGCTTTTTGAAGAATGCCTTTCGGATTATGTAATGCACCTGCAACATTATAGAGATGTATGATGTCTATATTTAGTAAGTTAATTGATGATGGATTGGAAGTATTTATGGATGATTTCATTGTATTTGGAACATCATTTGACGCATGCTTAAATTATCCTGGAAAAAATTTTAGAGTTATGCGAAAGAACTAATTTAATTCTGAATTGGGAGAAATGTCAATTTATGGTTGCAGGAGAAATTGTATTAGGGCATAAAATTTTGGAAGATGGTATGGAAGCTGACCCTGCAAAAATTCAAGTTATATCTAATCTAACTCCTACTAATGTAAGAGAGGTTAGGGGTTTTGTTGGACATGTTGGTTTTTACAGGCGTTTTATTAAAGATTTTTCAAAAATTATCAAACACTAAACCTCTATGCTAACTTTTAGAAAATGATGCTTTATTTGGTTTTAATCAGAAATACATAAATTCCTTTGAATATTTAAAAGACCTTTGATTTATTAAAGGAAAAATTAATCATAGCCCCTATTATAGTTTCACCTAACTAGGAGAAACCATTTGAATATGCTAGTGATGGTAGTGATTATGCTATTGGAGTCGTTCTTGGACAAAGGTATGAAATTTTTCTTTAAAGTTATATATGTCGGCACTATTTTTGGTGTGGGGTTTGCCCGTAAGAAGCTGTCGGTCATCGGAATTGAAATCCCGTTCCTCGCTTCGGAAGGACATTAAAAAAAAATTAGTTTTGAAAAAGATGAAGTCA
>NW_018227601.1:0-565 GCF_001263595.1 Phalaenopsis equestris
CGTGGTGGTCGGTCGAACCAAAGTGATACACTCACAGGGCCGGAGCGGCCCATCGGAGCGAAGTGAAATGATTGCTGGACCGGGGCGGCTGGTCGGGGCAAAGTGATAGGCTCACCGGGCCAGGGCGGCCGGTTGGAGCTAAGTGAAATGCTCGTCGGGCCGGGACGGCCGGTCGGAGCTAAGTGAGATGCTCGCTGGCCCGAGGTGGCTAGTCGGAGAAAAGTGAAATGCAACATGTATCAAGGAAAAAATGCAATATATAGCAAACCAACATGCATATAGCAAATCGGACTCGTGCTAACGACCTCACCTGGGAGA
Organism: Phalaenopsis equestris; assembly: GCF_001263595.1. NCBI lineage: Eukaryota > Viridiplantae > Streptophyta > Magnoliopsida > Asparagales > Orchidaceae > Phalaenopsis > Phalaenopsis equestris. The sequence goes on from NW_018227601.1 coordinate 319, forward strand.
CTTAAGGTTTAAACCCTTGGATGTGCGGCACCGCCGCCTCTTGCTTTGGTGAGGAAATGTGGGGAATTTCACCCCGGATCTCCGAGGGGGAAACTCTTCACGACATCGCGAAATAAGATAGCTACAAAGCTTTTCCTATTTTTTCGAACTCCTCCAAACTTTGCAAAGCGAGCCAACTACAAAGCTTCTCTCACTTTCCCAAGTTTGACCTTCCAACTTCTCCAAGTAAAGTTGGGGAATCTAAAGC
>NW_018227602.1:0-300 GCF_001263595.1 Phalaenopsis equestris
AGAAATATCCACTCAACAGGTTTGTTTTATTTTCTAGTTGTTTTTATCACATTTTAATTTTGCAAAATTTTTTTTTAAAGTTTTAACTTTAATTGGTTATTTTTTTCTAAAGTGTGTAATTTTCAAAAAAAAATTTATTATGTTGTGGTTAATTTTGTTACAAAAACTTTGGACCCGATCAAAGACATTTGGCCACATAGATAACCCCAATAGATAGCCCTAAAACAATCAAGGTTTCAAAAATTCAAAGCAAGCAGAGGCTAGGGGAGGCAGGCGATATCAGGTTGCGTAATAGGTTTT
>NW_018227603.1:0-879 GCF_001263595.1 Phalaenopsis equestris
TGGATGTTAAGTTGACTTGTGTAAAAATGTGCACTAGCGCTTAAGAGCCAAATCGGGCGCTTCAGCGCGATAGTTTAAAAACTTGTGCAAAATTAATATTCTAGAAGGAAAAATCTCCTAGAAGTTTGTAAAAATGTGTCTTGCAGTTTCTCAACATGTCTGGGAGTTATTGGAAGGATTTAGGCCTATAAATAGAAGGGTTTTGTGAAGGAATTTCACCCCAGATCATTTCTAGCCCTGAAAGTCTAAAAGAAAGTGAGATTCAGAGAAAATGTCTTCATGTGAGATGGATTTGATAAAGAAGGAAGAAATCATGAGGAAGCTAGTTAAAGTGCACAAGAGATGTATAATGGTTTTTTAGCCATTAGTATTGAAGGAATATCAGAGAACATTAACAAAATTAAAAATACCATGTCTGTACTGGAGACTAAGGTATTGGAAATTCATGCACATCTTGAGCATATTGGATGGCAATTGAAAATGCAATTTAGCCACACTAGTTATATAGAGGAGGTAGATAAGGAGGTGTTCCTTAAGCAAAAGTGGATTGAAGAAGATTGCATTAGAGCACGTCACCACCGTCCGTTTTATCAACTTTATATTCCAATTTCCCCAGGAGAGACTGATGAAAGACCTAAATTTGTTCCTTCTAATGAAGAATGGAATTAAGTTCTATGTTTGTTTTTGTGTGATTAAATTTGTTGTATTTATGTGTTTTTAGTGTTTAAAACATGTGTTAGTGTTTATGTTACTTATGTGTTTAATTGTGAATGTGTGTTAAGTGTTTTGTACTTGGGAAAATTTTCTCATCTGATACTGTTTGGAGTGAGAATTAAGTGTCAATAGTATTTGTACTTGTTTGTGAATTAATATAAGTTC
>NW_018227603.1:2103-2630 GCF_001263595.1 Phalaenopsis equestris
TTCCTTCCACCCTCTTATTCGTGCCTCCTCCTGCCGCTACTACTGCAGGTATAGGATTTGCTTCCTTGATATTTTCTTTATGCGAGCAGGCTGGAGTAAAGTATGATAGTTGGGAGGAAGTTCTGTTACCTCCAAAGCCCATTACAAAAGTGAATGTGAAGACTTATTCTAAGCATTGAATTTTAACTAGAGAGGAGGATTTTCTAGGAGATCTGGATTAGAGACGTCTGCTGCATCTACCTGTGCTACATTTTCATCTAGACCATCTACTTCATATGCTTCTACATCTAGAGGTGATTCTACTAAGACTCGGGATGAGTTACTGCAGAAGATGATGGATAATATCAATTTACCGCTTATAAGGTACAAAATTTAGAGCATTTTGCATATCATACTAATAGTTATAATAGAAGGAAAAGCGATTATGAATAGAAATTCCATGCATCTTTGGAGAGTCTGATTAGAGGTGACCTAGGAGTGTAATTTTCTCCCTATCCTGATTATGAGCCTGCAAAAAAATGATACAA
>NW_018227604.1:0-426 GCF_001263595.1 Phalaenopsis equestris
ATATTTTGGTCATGAGCTAATATGACAAAAAATGGTTTTAGTTTTGTTTACCCATGTCATTTGGCTCAATTAAATATTTTATTTTGTGTAGGAGACCATGAGGAACAACTTTCATGAAGGATAAAAGTCATTTTGAGGTCAATTGATTAATCAATTTGGTGGATATTTGATTTTTGACCCATTTTAAGCATGTTGGCTAAGTTTGCGTCAAACTTGGGCTAGCCATGGGCTAAGTCCAAATTGATTATTTTGTTCGATGTAAAAAAGCATGATGAACAACTTTTATGAATGATGAAAATTGTTTTAAAGTTGATTTGATGGTCAATTTGGATGGATTTGGATGGGTTTTGGTTTTAGACCTAAATTAAGCCTTTGAGAGCCAAATTGGGGGTTTTTGTCAAAGATGGTAAAATTGACCAAATTGGA
>NW_018227605.1:0-365 GCF_001263595.1 Phalaenopsis equestris
CATGTTGGGCAACCTCTGCCCAAGATATCTGGGACTGAGGGTACATCTGATCCTGTCAAAAATCTTAATTTTTCATCTGTAGTAGGCAGGCTGACAGAAGTCTCTCTCAGCTCTGGATCGTAGATATGTCCCTCAGGAATGGGGGTAATAAAACTGCTTATGTTTCTTTGGCGCTTGCGCTCCTATCGCAGAAAGGCTCTCTGTTTCTTCCAGCTCGCATTTCTGCGTTGTGTCCTGCGGAGTGGAGTATTTGGAAGTTGTTCACTGTGGACAGCTATTAAGCCTACTGGAGTAGTTATATTGGAGGACAGTCGGCTGGGCCCCTCCATCAGATCTTGTTTTGTTATCACGTTTTTACCCTTACG
>NW_018227606.1:0-349 GCF_001263595.1 Phalaenopsis equestris
TGCTCTTCTATTATTCGTGTATTACTTTCCTCTGTATTTATTGTGTTACTGGTGTGTTACTCGTGTGTTATTGGCGTGTTATTCATGTATTATTGATGTGTTTAGGGGCATTATTAATTAAGTGTGTTTCATGTACTATTCCTGTGTTAGAGGTGTGTAATTAGTTATGCTTTTATATTATCCATGCTCCTATGTAGGGTTATTATTGTGTTATGTCGGTGTGTTACTCATGTATTATTCCCTTTCTTGTGACTGTTATTCTAATAATATGTCATTATTTCTTTAATTTGCAGGATCATGAGTGCAAGGACTTTCAACTGTAGATGTCGTCCATCTGCAGTGAGAGGAG
>NW_018227606.1:359-1448 GCF_001263595.1 Phalaenopsis equestris
TTCAGAGGAGACCATTAATAATTTAAAGGAAATTAGGGTGTTCAACTTCTTTGACATGCCCCCATATCCCCAGGACAATGTCATGACTTTACATATTTTCAGATGTTGGGATAATGAGAGGGGTGTCTTCAAAATGGGTGGAAAGGAGGTTAAGTTACATGCTGACCACGTGGCTCTGTTGATAGGGATGCCGAACAGAGGAGAGCCTGTTTCATGGAAAAAAGGTCCCCTATAAAATGTGGATGCAAGACAAATAAAAAACCAACTGACAAACTTTTTTGCAGAAGGAGCCTCCACCCCACCTTTTGAGCAGTTATACTTGAAATTTTTACTAACTAACTTATTTTTTTCTTCAAGTAATTTTTATGTGCCTGTGAGCTATCTTCTTTTGCAGTAAATGTACAAGCTTTTTCGTCCTTTAATTGGCCTGTTGCCATATGTGATATGATCATTGATCAAGTGAGAATCGCCTCAGTGAAATTAAGGCAGAACAAGTCAATTGGCTACATTCAAGGATTTGTATTTCTCCTAACAGTAAGTATTTGTTATTTACATTGAAACATCACTCTTGTGATTTTTTTGTTTGATTTCCTGACTTATGTATACATGTTGATGGTCTAAAACATCCCCAACTTTGGTTTTATGAGCACACCTCAATTTTAACTCCTGATGCTCCTGAAGCTAGACCTCACATGCTGAGGTGGCCAACCAAACATGGGTTGAGTGCTGAGAAGATTCATGAAGCCTTCAAGAGGCTTGATCATGTAAACCATTTAATTTAATTTTATTGACACACATTTTTACTAGTTTTCTAACAGTGATTGCAACGATTCTGACGAATACATTTTCATTGTAGGTGAATGACGGATTCCTGGCTTTAACTGATGATGAAGTACAACTCCTCGAAAATCCAGAGCAGGGACCGCCGATCCCTGCAAGGCAACTTCCACATCACGAAAGTATTGCAGGACCATCTTCACCCAAATCCTATGTCAGGGGTACAATTGTTTCTAGTGATATAACCCCAGTACCCGAACATACAACGGAGAGTGCTGATTTTGGGGTATTATATGAGATGCTAAAATCTCA